>NW_027280807.1:0-5000 GCF_046629955.1 Centroberyx affinis
CAGATTTATATTGTTTTATAAAGGGCTGACAAAGTTTTATCAACAAGTGTTTTTTCATTATTTTGCACTGGCCCACATCCTGAAAAATATTAAAATGGAAAGTAACTTTGTACTTTGAGTAATTTATTAACCAGATACTTTTTACTTTTACTTGAGCAGGTTTCTCAGATGGTATTTTTTACTTTTACTTGAGTCTTTTTTATGGGAGTAAATGTACTTTTACTCGAGTACAGAGTTTCACTCACTAACAAACCACCGCGTCACTTCACTTCACTTCACTGTCAACCTTTCCAGCTGCTTCACTGCCGCGCTGCAGAGACACCGAGCCGGGTCCGGGGACCGGGAGCGGGACCCGGGTCCCGGTCCGGCTCTGACAGCAGATACTTTACTTAAATAAGTTCTGCTTGGTGGATCATTTATATGCGAATATCCCAAAAGACCGAATGATTGATAACCGATCTGACGTCATGTCTAACAGCCAGAACCAGAACCAGAACAGAACCAGAACAGGGAAGCAGCCAGTCCAGCAGGAACCTGGACTGGACTGACCCTGTTGCTGCAGATCAGCATGGGCTCACTAGCCCCGCCCACCAGCTGTGCATCCAGCTGGATCAGGAAATGCTCATCCATGAATAAGATGCACAGAGGAAATAAACAGAACATCTGTTTTACATTACACCCCCCCCCCCCCTCCCCCTCCTCCTCCTCCTCCTCCTCCTCCTCCCCCCCCTCCCCCTCCTCCAGACCGGGACCGGAGCTGCATCACTCTGCCCGCCGAGCTTATTCCCTGCAGCCGGTCAGACTATGCAGACTGAGCCGTGCTAACGGTCCGGCCCGGACCGACCCGGTCTGACCCGGACTCACCTGCTCGGTGGAGCCGCTCCTGTCGGTCTCTCCGCCGGTTCTCTTCTCTTCTCTGAACTTGGCGGCTGATCTCGGACACGTGTGGATTTTTTACCGGGATCAGGAAATGCGCTTTATTTTTCCTATTACGTCGCAGCCACGTTCCAGCCAATGAGAAGTGAGCGATCGATCACGTGCGGCCCCAGCAGTCGGGTGTGTTTCCGGGTTTGTTCCGCGAGCAGAGGAGAAAACACCTGAATGTTCCTGGGAGAACCGGAGAACCGGAGAACCGGAGAACATGTGACGTATGGATCATTAACCCGCAGCTCTGATAGTCAGACTGTTAGCTCTGCGGCTAATGCTAACTGCTGCTGGAGGACTGAAGCCCCAGACCATCTGTCTGTCTCTTCTCTCTCTCTCTCTGTCTGTCTGTCTGTCTCTCTCTCTCTCTCTGCCTGTCTCTCTCTCTCTCTCTCTCTCTCAGCAGCATCATGTCCAACAGAAGAGTTCTGCTAAACTCTCATCATCACAGACGGTGAGTCAGAATTTAAACTCAGTCTAACTCTGATACTCAGATCAGATCAGATCAGATCAGACCAGATTCAGAACCAGACCAGATCAGATCAGATCAGATCAGATCTCTAGATGCTCTGGATGGTCAAACTGTCTGTTGGTTTGCAATAAAGTTCTGCTGCAACTAACCTGAGCTGATCAGACACAGAGAGGTGGAGGCTTGTTACTGTGTGTGTGTGTGTGTGTGTGTGTGTGTGTGTGTGTGTGTGTGAGGGGGGGGGGGGGGGGGGGGGGGGGGGGCAGACATCCCTCTGATCTGGATCCAGGTCCACGATGATCCAGGAGGAGAGGAAGAGGAGGAGGGAGGAGATAGAGGAGGAAGGAAGCAAGCTGGGGGGAGCAGGAGAAGGAGGAGGAGACAGCAGAGCGGCTGGTGGTGGGATGTGATTGGTGGGATGTGATTGGTGGGATGTGATTGGTGGGCATGCAGAGCGGTGGTCATGTGACTGGTGTCCTGCCTTCAGGTTCTGTCAGGCCGGCTGGGAGAGTGAGCAGCTGAGAAGAGGCGTTCAGGAGCAGTGATGATGTCACTCTGCACTACATGTTGCCATAGTAACAGAGTTGTTTGTGTGTGTGTGTGTGTGTGTGTGTGTGTGTGTGTGTGTGTGTCCAGATGATGAGGCCGAAGCAGAGGAGCTGAACCCGTTCTCCTTCAGAGAGTTCCTCCGCTGGAAGAACCAGGATCCACACCAGGACCAGAACCAGGTCCTGGACCCAGACCTGGACCCAGAACCTGGACCCAGAGCAACAGACAGGAAGGTGAAGAGAGACGGGTTCAGCTCACAAGTTCAGTTAGAGTGAAAATCAATAGAAAGACAACTGGAATATCAAGGAATGTAGATAATAATATTTAATGCTGCCTGTCTGTCTTTCTGTCTCTCTACCTGTCTGTCTCTCTACCTGTCTCTCTCTCTACCTGTCTGTCTCTCTACCTGTCGCTCTCTCTACCTCTCTCTCTCTCTACCTGTCTGTCTCTCTACCTGTCGCTCTCTCTGTCTGTCTCTCTCTCTCTACCTGTCTCTCTGTCTACCTGTCTGTCTGCAGCCCAGCAGCAGTCAGAGGTTGTTTGACCTCGACCCCAGGAGTCTGACCTTTGACCTGAGGTCAGGAGCTGTTTCTTCGCTGACCCCTCCCTCAGCAGGCTGACACCACAGGTGGAGTGACATCATCACTGACATCATCACTGACATCAGCTTTGCTCAGGCGGCAGCCAGACAGACATGATGGTCCAGTCCCAAACCACAAGCCCCACCCACCTCACCGCCCAGTGTGACTCCACATCAGGCTGCTCTGTGGGGGGGGAAAAACTGTGAGACGCCCTCGCCACTCTACTGGAAGAATTAGAAGCAGTTGTCACCATGGCAACCGATAGATGGCGTGCTCACACAGCTGTTTTGCCGTTGCAAATTTGACAAGAGTTAATGAGAACCAGCTGAGTCCTGTAAACAGACCTGAAGCCTGTCTGGAAATGTTCTGACAAAACAGACGAGATGAATGTGCAGTGCAACGAGTTCAGTGACTAACCGTGAAGCGCGTTAAGCACCAGGAGAAAACAGCAGACAGAAAACAGGCGTTAGCGTTAGCATTAGCGTTAGCGTTAGCGTTAGCGTTAGCCAAAACTTTGGTTCCTTGTGTGTTTCCAGAGGGACACGGACCCCTACCCGCATTTTCACTTGGGTGTTAATTTCGGACCATATTCTTACGTTAGTTTTTTTTTTTTTTTGCGAGTACTCGAGTACTCTGTAATAATTTAATGCGAGTACTCGAATATTGAAATGACTTAAAATGCCCTAATGTCCCTATGTGCTACAAGTCAGAGAACTGAGAGACAAAGTGATGTTCTGCTTTTTTAAACTTTCAAACCTCTGTGATTTAGTTTGAGGCTGAGAGAGAGAGAGAGAGAGAGAGAGAGAGAGAGAGAGAGAGAGAGAGAGAGAGAGAGAGAGAGAGGGAGAGGGAGAGGGAGAGGGAGAGGGAGAGGAGAGAGAGAGAGAGAGAGAGAGGAGAGAGAGAGAGAGAGAGAGAGAGGGAGAGAGAGAGAGAGAGAGAGAGAGAGAGAGGAGAGAGAGAGAGAGAGAGAGAGAACTGAACTCCTGTCTGGTGTTTCCTCTGCTCTCTCCTGCTGAGCTTCCTGTCAGAGGGTCAGCTGATCGGTTTGGGACGGGCCTTAATGTGGGACTCCTCCAGGGGAACGGAGGGGGGGCGGGGGGGCGAGGGGGCGGGGCCTGTGTCTGAGGCGGGCCGCCTGTTCATTCTGCTTGCTGCTGCTGTTCTAAACCCCGCCTCCTCTTTACTGTGATTGGTCGGTCCAGGTCATGCGGTCTCTTCAGAGTCTTTAATGTAAAGGTGCTGGCTGACTCAGACTGTCTGTCTGTCTGCAGGCTGACGAGGAAGAGGAGGAGGAGGAGGAGGAAGGCTGGGGGCGGAGCTGCCGGTCTGCTGCTGTAGACAGCACCTCCT
This sequence comes from Centroberyx affinis, assembly GCF_046629955.1. Lineage (NCBI taxonomy): Eukaryota > Metazoa > Chordata > Actinopteri > Beryciformes > Berycidae > Centroberyx > Centroberyx affinis. The sequence goes on from NW_027280807.1 coordinate 3,877, forward strand.
CCCTCTGCACTGAGGAGGAGGAGGAGGAGGAGGAGGAGGAGGAGGAGGAGACAAGGTAGGTCCTGTCTGCTGTTCTTTTATTTTACTGGAGAAAGTCTGCAGCTTATCAGAGTCTCTGAATGAAACCAGGTTCTCCTCCAAACCTGAACTGAGCCAGAGAGGAGGAGGAGCAGGAGGAGGAGGAGAAGGAGCAGGAGGAGGAGGAGGAGGAGGGGGGGGGAGAACTATGAGGGAGATGATGAGACCTCCATGGCGGAGCCGGTCGCCTCCTGCAGGAAGAGGAGCAGCAGGAGCAGCCAGCTACAGCAGGTACACACACACACACACACACCACACACACACACACACACACACACACACACACACACACACGGGATGCACTTGTTTAAAGTCTCCTGGTCAGGCGGTGACATATCAGCTGGGTGGAGTTTGTGCTTGTTTTACACCGATTCAGCAGGAAAAACTAGCAACCAGCTAGTAACACCCTAGCAACCACTAATCACCTAGCAACCATTAGTGACACCCTAGCAACAACTAGTATTTACTTAGCAACAAGTAGTAATTCCCCATTAACCACTAGCAGCACCCTAGCAACAATTATTAATTACCTAGCAACCACTAGTAGTCGCCTAGCAACCACCTAGTCAAAGAGGCGGTTGCTTCTTCAGCAGCAGTCTTCCTCAGAAACTCTATTTAATCTAGTTTAACTTTACGAGGCTAAATTAAATTGTGTGTGTGTGTGTGTGTGTGTGTGTGTGTGTGTGTGTGTGTGTGTGTGTGTGTGTGTGTGTGTGTGTGTGTGTGTGTGTGTGTGTGTGTGTGTGTGTGTGTGTGTGTGTGTGTGTGTGTGTGTGTGGTCCAGCTGAAGGAGGAGAATGTGTTTTTGAGGAGAACCATCATGGAGCTGCAGAAGAAATCGGACGCTAACGAACACAGGTCAGCACCGGCCAATCGGACGACAGCGGCAACTAATTACAGAGCTAAACCGCCAGTCGGTCAGCGTTTACCCAGCATGCCTCTGTCTCCTCCCCAGGGTGGCCCGGCTGTCGGAGGAGCTGGTCCAGAGGAGGCGTCAGGAGGAGAAGGAGGCGCAGGACCTGGAGAGCATGGTGCATTCTGTGGAG
>NW_027280807.1:7500-10000 GCF_046629955.1 Centroberyx affinis
TGATGAAGAACAAAACAATAAGTTGCAGCCTGTTAACCAAAGCCATACCTTAGTTAACCTGTCTGTCTGTCTGTCTGTCTGTCTGTCTACCTGTCTGTGTGTCTGTCTGTCTGTCTGTCTACCTGTCTGTCTGTCTGTCTGTGTGTCTACCTGTCTGTCTACCTGTCTGTCTACCTGTCTGTCTGTCTGTCTGTCTGTCTGTCTGTCTGTGTGTCTACCTGTCTGTCTGTCTGTCTGCCTGCCTGTCTGTCTGTCTACCTGTCTGTCTGTCTGTCTGTCTGTCTACCTGTCTGTGTGTCTACCTGTCTGTCTACCTGTCTGTCTGTCTGTCTGTCTCTCCAGACAGCTGGTGGGTGAAGCAGAGAGTCTGTGTTTGGTCTCCCAGCTGCTGCAGTCCATCGACAAGATCTCCCATTTGAACACAGAGTCTTGATCTCCTCCAGTCCTCCTCCAGACCTCCTCCAGTCATCCTCCAGACCTCCTCCAGTCCTCCTCCAGTCCTCCTCCAGACCTCCTCCAGTCCTCCTCCAGACCTCTTCCAGTCCTCCTGCAGACCTCCTCCAGACCGCTTACAGACCTCCTCCAGTCCTGGTTCCAGCCTGCTGGTCTCTGGTATCGTTCTGTCACTGCTGCTCTCAGAGCTGGACTCAAACCTGCGGAGTGGTGACGGGACGCTCCGGGCTCCAGTCTGGTCTGAGCCAGACAGGAGGACGTGGTCGTCATGGTAACAGACCAAACAGACAATCAGGGAGGATGAAGTGCAGGTCAGAGGTCAGAGGTCGTCTTCCGGATCTGAACACAAATCTACAAATCAGGTCTGCTCTGCACTGAGCAGAGTCAAATGAATGAAGGGGAGTAAAAGTTATTTTATTGTGAAAACTTCTTTGTGCCTAGAACTGAAATGGAAATGATTTGGATGACATCACAACATGGAACGAACTTCTGGTTCCTCATGAGTTTGCATGGACTGCTGCCTTACAGACATATTCAGATAAATCTGTTGGCTTTTTATAATAAATCACATTGTTGTATCAGTGCTTCTCTGTATGAGTGAGATGCTACATGATGTTTGCTAACATGTTTTCTCCATAGAAGAGGCAGCTGATCAGCTAGAGATCACATTCTAATAAACTGATCATCAATAAATAAACTGATGATGAATTAAAGTGATCATTATTGTGTGTGTGTCAGGTTTAACGTCACTGCTCCAGGAAGTCTAGCTGTTACTGGTGTGAACATCAGTGAGCTGGATCACCAGGGCCCTCATTTATCAACATTGCGTAGAAAAGGTTCTAAATTCTCTCTTACGAATACAATTTAGAATGTGCATAAGTACAAAAAAATCTGTATTTATCAAACGTGCGTACGCACACCTGTAAGTAACCTGCCTTGATAAATACACACGTTCTAAACCACCATCATGCTCGTGCACAGCCGCTCATTAACATACATAAATTTACGCCCCCAATTGACCATATATGGTGACAACCTTCCCTTTAAATGCAGCAGGAAACGTCATTGATATCTCTTCTGTGCTGAACACAGGTCAGACAAAGAACGCAGGAGGAAGAATTTACAGATGCAGACACTGAATAATTAAAATTATTAAAAATAACCGAGGTTGTGGCACCACAAAGTACTTTCTGGAACACTCGATGGTAGATTGATAAACAAGTGAACACATCCAGCCTGTCAGCAGGTGAGAGCGACGGCATTAAACAGTTTTATCAGCAGAGCAGTGGCAGAAAAAAAAAAAGTTTTGACCTGAAGCCAAAATAATCATAGTCAACAACAGGGACATTGCTGCAACAGGCGGAGAACAGACTGAGACCGGCCTGTCCGATGTGGACCGGACACTCCGGACACTCCGCATTGTGATAGATCATTTTCATTTGAATATATTTCTCTCAGCCTGCAGGTCCTCCCTGAAGGAGAAGGTGGGGCAGAGGTCCAATAAAACTAAATCTACTGAGTCGCCCCTCATCGCTTTCAGTTAGAAAGTCGTTGGCTCTCTGGGAACGCTCCATGTGCATAATGCTCCAAATCATCCATCAAAGCAAGATGAGCCATTTTACGCACACAACTATCAATGTCTTATTGTTGCCTTTTATGATTGCCAATACCCTGAATTTCATCACCCATACTAATAATTAAAATGATGATTAATCGATTTAATTCAGTACGCTTAAATGGACTAGATAATATAGTTGAACAATATGCACTGTCGAAATTGTATATGAATGGTATAACACACACTTTTAGTCTCAACTACTGAAGCCTAAGGAATTTTATATTAATAATTATGGAAATGCCTATTCATTTGATTGTCTGTTCCTGTCGTTCTTGGTGGTCTTTCATTTTCAACCGCTTGGTGCTGTGTCAGCAGGTCAGAGCTGTGCTTCAATTTACACACGTTCTCAAGCATAAGTACAAATTGATAAATCCGACTCTTTGCTTAGAAATGGTCGTACGCATGGTTTACACACATATTTGTACATAT
>NW_027280807.1:15000-17500 GCF_046629955.1 Centroberyx affinis
GTCGGTGTCACACGCTAACTCTCCTCTAAACACGTCAGAGGAGTCGGTGTCACACGCTAACTCTCCTCTAAACATGTCAGAGGAGTCATGTCACACGCTAACTCTCCTCTAAACACGTCAGAGGAGTCGGTGTCACACGCTAACTCTCCTCTAAACACGTCAGAGGAGTCGGTGTCACACGCTAACTCTCCTCTAAACACGTCAGAGGAGTCATGTCACACGCTAACTCTCCTCTAAACATGTCAGAGGACTCGGTGTCACACGCTAACTCTCCTCTAAACACGTCAGTGGAGTCGGTGTCACACGCTAACTCTCCTCTAAACACGTCAGAGGAGTCGGTGTCACACGCTAACTCTCCTCTAAACACGTCAGAGGAGTCGGTGTCATGTCACACGCTAACTCTCCTCTAAACACGTCAGAGGAGTCATGTCACACGCTAACTCTCCTCTAAACACGTCAGAGGAGTCATGTGACACGCTAACTCTCCTCTAAACACGTCAGAGGACTCGGTGTCACACGCTAACTCTCCTCTAAACACGTCAGAGGAGTCGGTGTCACACGCTAACTCTCCTCTAAACACGTCAGAGGAGTCATGTCACACGCTAACTCTCCTCTAAACACGTCAGAGGAGTCATGTCACACGCTAACTCTCCTCTAAACACGTCAAAGGAGTCGGTGTCACACGCTAACTCTCCTCTAAACACGTCAGAGGAGTCATGTCACACGCTAACTCTCCTCTAAACACGTCAGAGGAGTCGGTGTCACACGCTAACTCTCCTCTAAACACGTCAGAGGAGTCATGTCACACGCTAACTCTCCTCTAAACACGTCAGAGGAGTCATGTCACACGCTAATTCTCCTCTAAACACGTCAGAGGAGTCGGTGTCACACGCTAACTCTCCTCTAAACACGTCAGAGGAGTCATGTCACACGCTAACTCTCCTCTAAACACGTCAGAGGACTCGGTGTCACACGCTAACTCTCCTCTAAACACGTCAGAGGAGTCGGTGTCACACGCTAACTCTCCTCTAAACACGTCAGTGGAGTCGGTGTCACACGCTAACTCTCCTCTAAACACGTCAGAGGAGTCGGTGTCACACGCTAACTCTCCTCTAAACACGTCAGAGGAGTCATGTCACACGCTAACTCTCCTCTAAACATGTCAGAGGAGTCGGTGTCACACGCTAACTCTCCTCTAAACACGTCAGAGGAGTCATGTCACACGCTAACTCTCCTCTAAACATGTCAGAGGAGTCGGTGTCACACGCTAACTCTCCTCTAAACACGTCAGAGGAGTCATGTCACACGCTAACTCTCCTCTAAACACGTCAGAGGAGTCATGTCACACGCTAACTCTCCTCTAAACACGTCAGAGGAGTCATGTCACACGCTAACTCTCCTCTAAACACGCCAGAGGAGTCGGTGTCACACGCTAACTCTCCTCTAAACACGCCAGAGGAGTCGGTGTCACGCGCTAACTCTCCTCTAAACACGTCAGAGGAGTCATGTCACGCGCTAACTCTCCTCTAAACACGTCAGAGGAGTCGGTGCCACACGCTAACTCTCCTCTAAACACGTCAGAGGAGTCATGTCACACGCTAACTCTCCTCTAAACACGTCAGAGGAGTCATGTCACACGCTAACTCTCCTCTAAACACGCCAGAGGAGTCGGTGTCACACGCTAACTCTCCTCTAAACACGCCAGAGGAGTCGGTGTCACGCGCTAACTCTCCTCTAAACACGTCAGAGGAGTCATGTCACGCGCTAACTCTCCTCTAAACACGTCAGAGGAGTCGGTGCCACACGCTAACTCTCCTCTAAACACGTCAGAGGAGTCATGTCACACGCTAACTCTCCTCTAAACACGTCAGAGGAGTCATGTCACACGCTAACTCTCCTCTAAACACGTCAGAGGAGTCATGTCACACGCTAACTCTCCTCTAAACACGTCAGAGGAGTCATGTCACACGCTAACTCTCCTCTAAACACGTCAGAGGAGTCATGTCACACGCTAACTCTCCTCTAAACACGTCAGAGGAGTCATGTCACGCGCTAACTCTCCTCTAAACACGTCAGAGGAGTCATGTCACACGCTAACTCTCCTCTAAACACGTCAGAGGAGTCATGTCACACGCTAACTCAGTCAGCGGTGTGGAGCTTTTACAAAGTGTGTGAGTCAGATGCAACACAGGACATGTGTAATGTATGTCAGGACAAAACACAAAAACAAACAGTGAAACAGATTTATATCTTCAGAGGGAGTCTGCATTTATTTAACTGACTCAGCAACACAGGCGAGTGGCAGCAGGCTCAGTCTGGTGCTTCGGTTTCTCTCTGAATCCTGCAGAACACACGTGGCTTTGTTTACATAATGATCAAGTAAATGTTGAGGTAGAAAAAAAGAAAATGTGGAAACTTTTTAACCAGGACTCAATTTGATGGATGAAATGTGTGTAAAATGGAAACCGTTAGACCTGTAACACCGATACACCAGCTGCTG
>NW_027280807.1:22500-25000 GCF_046629955.1 Centroberyx affinis
TAAATCCCTGAACCCTAAACCCCTGAACCCCTAAACCCCTGAACACCTGAACCCTAAACCCCTAAATCCCTGAACCCCTGAACCCTAAACCCCCGAACCCTAAACCCTAAACCCCTGAACACCTGAACCCTAAACCCCTGAACCCTAAACCCCTGACCACTAAACCCCTGAACCCCTAAACCCCTAGCCACTGAACCCTAAACCCCTGAACCCCTAAACCCTTGACCACTAAACCCTAAACCCCTGAACCCCTAAAACCCTAAACCCCTGAACAACTGAACTCTACCTGAACCCATGAACCGTCAGTCATTCAGTCAGTCAGTCAATCATTGATTCAGTCAGTCATTCAGTCAGTCATTCAGTCAGTCAGTCATTCAGTCAGTCAGTCATTCAGTCAGTCAGTCAGTCATTCAGTCAGTCAGTCATTCAGTCAGTCATTCAGTCAGTCAGTCATTCAGTCAGTCAGTCATTCAGCCAGTCATTCAGTCAGTCAGTCAGTCATTCAGCCAGTCATTCAGTCAGTCAGTCAGTCAGACAGTCAGTCAGTCAGTCATTCAGCCATTCAGTCAATCATTCAGTCAGTCATTCAGTCAGTCAGTCAGTCAGTCATTCAGTCAGTCATTCACTCAGTCAGTCATTCAGTCATTCAGCCAGTCATTCAGTCAGTCAGTCAGTCATTCAGTCAGTCATTCAGCCAGTCATTCAGTCAGTCAGTCAGTCAGTCAGTCAGTCAGTCATTCAGTCAGTCATTCAATCAGACAGTCAGTCAGTCATTCAGTCAGTCATTCAGTCAGTCAGTCAGTCATTCAGTCAGTCATTCAGTCAGTCAGTCATTCAGTCATTCAGCCAGTCATTCAGTCAGTCAGTCAGTCAGTCAGTCAGTCAGTCATTCAGTCAGTCATTCAATCAGACAGTCAGTCAGTCATTCAGTCAGTCATTCAGTCAGTCATTCAGTCATTCAGTCATTCAGCCAGCCAGTCAGTCATTCAGTCAGTCAGTCAGTCAGTCAGTCATTCAGTCAGCCAGTCAGTCATTCAGTCAGTCAGTCAGTCAGTCAGTCATTCAGTCAGTCATTCAATCAGACAGTCAGTCAGTCATTCAGTCAGTCATTCAGTCAGTCATTCAGTCATTCAGTCATTCAGCCAGCCAGTCAGTCATTCAGTCAGTCAGTCAGTCATTCAGTCAGTCAGTCAGTCAGTCAGTCATTCAGTCAGTCAGTCAGTCAGTCATTCAGTCAGTCAGTCAGTCAGTCATTCAGTCAGTCATTCAGTCAGTCAGTCATTCAGTCAGTCAGTCATTCAGTCAGTCAGTCAGTCATTCAGTCAGTCAGTCATTCAGTCAGTCATTCAGTCAGTCAGTCATTCAGTCAGTCAGTCATTCAGCCAGTCATTCAGTCAGTCAGTCAGTCAGACAGTCAGTCATTCAGCCAGTCATTCAGTCAGTCAGTCAGTCAGACAGTCAGTCAGTCAGTCATTCAGCCATTCAGTCAATCATTCAGTCAGTCATTCAGTCAGTCAGTCAGTCAGTCATTCAGTCAGTCATTCACTCAGTCAGTCATTCAGTCATTCAGCCAGTCATTCAGTCAGTCAGTCAGTCATTCAGTCAGTCATTCAGTCATTCAGCCAGTCATTCAGTCAGTCAGTCAGTCAGTCAGTCAGTCAGTCATTCAGTCAGTCATTCAATCAGACAGTCAGTCAGTCATTCAGTCAGTCATTCAGTCAGTCATTCAGTCAGTCATTCAGTCAGTCAGTCATTCAGTCATTCAGCCAGTCATTCAGTCAGTCAGTCAGTCATTCAGTCAGTCATTCAATCAGACAGTCAGTCAGTCATTCAGTCAGTCATTCAGTCAGTCATTCAGTCATTCAGTCATTCAGCCAGCCAGTCAGTCATTCAGTCAGTCAGTCAGTCAGTCAGTCATTCAGTCAGTCAGTCAGTCAGTCATTCAGTCATTCAGTCAGTCAGTCAGTCAGTCAGTCAGTCAGTCAGTCAGTCATTCAGTCAGTCATTCAGCCAGCCAGTCAGTCATTCAGTCAGTCAGTCAGTCAGTCAGTCATTCAGTCAGTCAGTCAGTCAGTCAGTCATTCAGTCATTCAGCCAGCCAGTCAGTCATTCAGTCAGTCAGTCAGTCAGTCAGTCATTCAGTCAGTCAGTCAGTCAGTCAGTCAGTCAGTCATTCAGTCAGTCAGTCAGTCATTCAGTCATTCAGCCAGCCAGTCAGTCATTCGGTCAGTCAGTCAGTCAGTCAGTCATTCAGTCAGTCAGTCAGTCAGTCAGTCAGTCAGTCAGTCAGTCAGTCATTCAGTCATTCAGTCATTCAGTCAGTCAGTTACCTGGAGGAGCTGCTGTTCCTCTCTGCTCTGTCTCTGCTGCTTCTGCAACATGCTGGATCCTGCTCAACCTGACACACACACACACACACACACACACACACACACACACACACACACACACACACACACACACACACACACACACACATTGTAATGATCCTGGATGCTGG
>NW_027280807.1:37500-79286 GCF_046629955.1 Centroberyx affinis
CATGTTGGGTGTTTAGTGTCTGTCTGTGCAGGTCAGAGGTCAGAGGTCACAGGTCAGAGGTCACAGGTCACAGGTCAGAGGTCACAGGTCAGAGGTCAGAGGTCACAGGTCAGAGGTCAGAGGTCACAGGTCACAGGTCAGAGGTCACAGGTCACAGGTCGTGGTTGTTACCATGGCTTCAGTGTGGATCAGCCTGTGCAGGTCAGCAGGCTGAGAGCAGCTGATGTTCTCCAGCAGACAGCAGCTGGTTCTCAACAGAACACTGATCTGCAGAGAGACCAGCACAGGAACCTTCACACGATGGTTGTGATGATATGAATGAACTATGTGACACTCTTTCATCTTGTTTCATCAATTTCTGTGTAGACTCTATAATTCCATCCAAATCAGTGGTCATGTACCCAAATAACAAACCCTGGGTGACTAAAGAACTCAAAGCTGTAATCAATAGGAAGAAAAAGATTTTTTACACTGGTGACCCTCTGGAGAAAAAAGCTGTCTCCAGAGAAGTGAGGAACGAAATAAGGAAAGCCAAAATTCAGTACAGAGACAAAATAGAGAAACAGTACTGCAGTGGTGACCTTAGAGCCGCCTGGCACGGGATAAAACAGATGGCATCCATAAACCAGTATCCTGGTGAAACCAGGCAGCTCACAACTATTAGTGGTGTAAATGAGGCTGACCTGCCTAATGCTTTTAATTCCTTTTTTTCCCGTTTTGAAAGGTCTGACTTTTTAAGCAAGATTTCTACACTAAGGATGTCTCTAAAACCTGACAATGGAATTGTCATCTCAGAAGGGAAAGTTGCTTCTCTGTTTAAAAAGGTGAATATCAGGAAGGCGGCTGGTCCTGACAACATCTGTGGACGCACTTTGCGTCACTGTGCAGACCAACTCAGTGAGGTGTTCACAGTGCTCTTTCAGATGTGTGTAGAGAGTGGTTACTTGCCCCAAATATGGAAAACATCCATTATTATTCCTGTTCCAAAGTTAAATCATCCAAGAGATTTTAATGACTTCAGACCAGTTGCACTGACATCTCTTGTGATGAAAAACTTTGAAAAAATCATAAAAGAGAAAGTGGTCTCCTTAATTGATGGCAGACTAGACCCACTGCAGTTTGCTTATCAAGCTGGTAAAGGTGTCGACGACGCAAAACTTTTCATTTTAGACAGAGCACTAAAGCACCTTGAAAAACCCAAATCCCACGTGAGACTTTTATTTGCTGATTTTTCTTCCGCTTTTAATAAGATGCAGCCCCATATTTTAATTGAACGGCTAGCCTCTTATTTTATGCTCCCAGATCAGATCTTATTGTTGCTTTTAAACTTTTTAACAGACAGAGTGCAGCGTGTCTTCGTTAATGACCACATGTCTACCCCCATCATTTCTAGCACTGGTTCTCCTCAGGGCTGTGCTCTTTCACCGTTACTTTTTATCATGTACACAGACAGCTGTAGAGCTTCACTTAGTTCAATTCTCTGATGACACCGCCCTGCTGTCTCTTCTTCAGGATCCACAGTCGGATCATGGCTTGGTTGACGATTTTATTAAATGGTGCGATGACAACTTCTTGGATCTTAATGTAACAAAAACAAAGGAGTTGATCATTGATTTTAGGAAAAATAGTGCAGAGCCAAAAAACAGCCAGATACATGGTAAACCAGTCCAAATTGTGGAAACCTACAAATACTTAGGAACCACATTTGACTCTTATCTAAAGTTCGACAGAAACACAGAGTCACTTGTCAAACGGGGACATCAAAGAATCCACCTGATGCGGAAGCTCAACTCTTTTAGTGTTTCTAAAACCATCTTATGTTCCTTTTATCATTCTTTATTGAGAGTCTTTTAACATTCTCTTTTATTTGTTGGTTTAATGGTCTGTCTGTGAAGGACAAAAACAGTCTGAACCACATAGTCAGAGTCTGCTCCAAGATTATTGGAGTCCAGCTAACAGACCTGAGTGTGCTCTGGAAAAAACGGGTGGTCCAGAAAGCGAAATGTATCATGAATCAGAGAGACCATGTCATGTCTGGTGGATTTACTTTAATGCCCTCAGGGCGGCGCTATGTATCCCTGAGGAAAACAAACCGCTACTCAAACTCTTTTATGCCTTCAGTTATCAAGCTGATGAATGCTAAATTTAATGAGTAGGTTTGTGCTTTGTCGTTTTATTTATTTATTTATTATTTTTTATTCAATTTATTCATTCTTTTCTTTGTACAAGTAATTATTTTCACATGAGACATGTACAAGATATCGCTGCTGGGAAACCATTAGCTAAACTGATCCACTGACAACTGAAGCTTGAGTGTTAGAGTGTAAGTCTAATGAACGATTGTTGTTTTTTCTTTTTGTGAACTGGGAGCTGTAAACTGAATTGCCCGTATGGGATAAATAAAGTTTTCTGAATCTGAATCTGAATCTGAATCACCACTGACCCACCACACACACTGATACTACAGACAGGCAACAGACAGGTAACAGACCCACCACACACACTGATACTACAGACAGGCAACAGACAGGCTATAGACAGGCAACAGACAGGCTACAGACAGGCAACAGACAGGTAACAGACAGGCAACAGACAGGCTACAGACAGGCAACAGACAGGTAACAGACAGGCAACAGACAGGCTACAGACAGGCAACAGACAGGTAACAGACAGGCAACAGACAGGCTACAGACAGGCAACAGACAGGTAACAGACAGGCAACAGACAGGCTACAGACAGGCAACAGACAGGTAACAGACAGGCAACAGACAGGTAACAGGCAACAGAGAGGCAACAGACAGGTAACAGACAGGCTACAGACAGGCTACAGACAGGCTACAGACAGGTAACAGACAGGCAACAGACAGGCTACAGACAGGCAACAGACAGGTAACAGACAGGCAACAGACAGGTAACAGACAGGCAACAGACAGGTAACAGACAGGCAACAGAGAGGCAACAGACAGGTAACAGACAGGCTACAGACAGGTCTCTCACCTTGCTGCTCCGCTCTGCTTCACTCTCACTCAGCTCCTGGTCCAGCTGTCTGATCCTGCTCCTCCTCTCCTCCACCTCCTCCTGCACCTCCTCCCACAGGCCGTACAGCTGCTGCTGCACACACACACACACACACACACACACACACACACACACACACACACACCTGGAGTGTGAGCTGTTCTACATATAGCAGATCTAGATACACCTGGTCAGATCTAGCAGACTGAGAGGAACCAGCTGAGGAGGTTCAGGCTCCAGGTGAGGATGATGAGGAGACGCCCTGCAGGGACTACATCTCCCAGCATGCCTGGCTACATCTCCCAGCATGCCTGGCGGAGCAGCAGATGTGTGTGTGTGTGTGTGGAGGGAGCGGTGCAGATCTATCAGCTGAAGCTCTACCTGCTGACTCAGCTGCTCCAGATGCTCCAGCTGTTCCATTCTGTCCATCAGGGAGCCCAACCTGAGGTCCAGGGCCTCCAGACAGGACAGCAGGTCCACACAGGCCGTCCTGCACCGAACCTCATGGTCCTGACAACACACACACACACACACACACACACACACACACACACGTCTGGTAAATGTGAACTAGAGGGACTTTTGCAGATTTTTTGGATCTGAGCTCTCTGCACCTATAGAAACACTTCTACACTGTTAGAATTAGCCGGACACTGTCCCTGTCCTGCTAATCCCAAATGTCCTCCTAGCGCAGGTGCGTATTCATATCAAATGTCCACTTAAATCACAAAAACCAACACACTGTGTATAATCTGTGTATCAACACAGCGCCCCTGTAGGTGGTTCTGTAGTACTGCACCCCCTCATGAATATATTCACACATGTATGTTTCGCAGCTTTTGATTGGCTGACTGTCACACGGTCCCGATAATTCTCAGATTGTCCCGATAATTCAGTTTTTTATCAGAAATGCTGTTACTCTGATTTCAACACAGAATCGTCAGTTGTCCAGGAAACCTCAGCTGCCACAACTTTAACACTTTTACTGCAGATAAGTTGACTAACTAACCTCAGCTGTGATGTAAGGAATGAACCCAGGCTAAAATGACTTGACTTATATCTTATCTCATATTTCAATTTATGAGGCCCTTCCCAGCCTTATTAATATTTTCTTTCTCCCCTTGACTTAGAAAAAACTGCTATACCCTCTCCCCAATATCAAAATGATATATCAATATCAACTATAACAAAATGGTGAATATTTCAGCCACGTTATGTGCCAGGCATGTTGGAGATGTGCATTTTTTACTGAGAGAATTAGACCATGTTGTGTACACCATCACTGATGAATACAAATCCAACAAAACAATACCACAATGATTTATGATGAAGAATTCATTTTATGGGACCAGTATGAGCTACTGTACATGTGAACTGCACAAAGATTAACCTTCTCTTCTAATCATCTAGTAAATTAAAAGACAGTGCTTAAATCCAAAACTAAATCAATGTACTCTTAACACATTACAGCATCATGGATAAAGTCACACAACAAGACCACAAACACACATAAAAGTTTGACTTATGTAAATGACTGCAGCGGCTCAGTGCGTCTCGGTGAGTTTACTTTGAAAATCCCCGGGGCTGGTTCCACCGCCTCTGCTTCCTTTCACATAGTTTCATCCCGTTTCATCCCCAAAGTGTGTAAAATAAAAATGAGCAAAGCGTTAACAGTTATGAATTATGTTCATTATTTAGGCTATTTGTTTATTTATGTAGTTTAGCTCTCCTTAAACTGACCGCTGCAGCCAACACGCCTCAAAACACGCAACTTTTACTTTGAAGGCGAGCTGTCTCTGTTTCCGGCTCTCGACTTCCTTGTTCAATTTTCATTGTATAAGTTGCATAATGGAACAAGCTGAGGCTTGGCGCGGTGAATTGCATGGCACATCTTAGGACAATGAAATTAGGAAATACCCCGAAAAAATGGATTTTTCATTATACAACGTGAACAACTGCAAATGAATTATACTTCATGCACGGACCAATATATGCTTCTGAAATGTAGTGAAGCATAAGTATAAACAGAATACATGTGCTCAAGTAAAATACAAGTAACTCAAAATTGTAGCACAGTACTTGAGTAAATGTACATTCCACCACTGATGTACCACTACTAACTAGCTAGGCTATAAAGATCCACGTGTATTCTGTTTCTCAGAATTGTCATATTGGGAATATTGTAAACTGTGATGAGTACAAAGAGGGCTGTACCATATGTACCATCTACCATACTTAGAAGCCATCTTTTTGATGCAACTATATATAAAACTATATTTAAAAAAAATCAAAATAAAATAAAATCCTCATCTGCTTTCCTAATTAAATCCGACTACCCTCCCCTCAGCAAAAAGGAAAAAGACCCCCCCCCCCCCCCCCCCCCCCCCCGGGTGGGTGGAGCTCGTCGGAAGCGGATGGTGGAGATAGCGTAACTAAGCCGGAGGTGAGGAGAAGCTGGAGGTAAGAAACTAGTCTAGCCAGGTTTGTTTTTATATCGGTGGTTGATTAAAACTGTCAGATTTATTTTACAATTGATTGGACCAGTTTCAGGTTAAAGTTACTTAATGGTAGCAGGTAATGCTAACGTTAGCCTAGCTTGGGGACAGTGTCATCATTTAGCTAGTCGGTAGCATTTGATGAGTGATTTTAATTTATCCTTCTGGCTTGACTTTCCATGAAAGTAAAAATATTGTGACATGCTTCATGACGTTATCAGGAGTGGGCAGTCCATCAGTGTACGTTTAGGAGGTTGGTGAGTGAACATGTTGAACATGATGTTAGCCTCATGTGCATAGCGCTGTGCCAATAAAGCCGGTCCTTTCGCCTTGCTAACTGTTAAATTGCTTTGTGAACCCTGAAGGAAGTTCAAGTTGTCGACATACTCGAATTCAGTTTATGAAATATCGAGGTAAATTAGCGCAATAGACTGTTACCTATGTTGTCCTCGTTTTATAATCGGGCAAAACTTTTCCAGGGCTGACATGCACCTCCAGAGAGTTGTCGAGCTGTTAGCTGCAGTCAGGCTGTCAGTCATCTGTTGCATCTAAGTGTAATATGTAAACATACATGTACATTTACAGCCTGTACATGACACGCACGTCTCAAAACAAAACTCAACGTATCAAGCATAATCTATATTGATGTATAAATGTAATTATTTGTTAGATGCATCATTTGGTTGCATGCCTCTGGTTGTTGTGAAGCATGTGAACTACAACTGTTGGGTTCATTTTTCACTTTAATTTAGTGGCCAATTAAGGTTTGTATGTCTCCTTATATATCAAGAAAAATTTGTACTAAAACGGTGTGAGGTGCAAACATTACATAGAGAGATTCTAAAATGGGAGACTGTATAGTTTTTACATAGAAGCTGATTGGACTTACATTTATGGGTATAGGCTTTTAAATTGTTTCAGAATGTTTGTGAAGAAAATGGCTGGTGCAAACTTGTTTGACAGCAGCCTATGGGAAGATGGTTTTAGTGTTGAATATCTGTAAAGATAGTTAGTTTCTCACTGTGTTTTGCGGGGGATGGGCAGTGTTCTGTCGTCCATGTTAAGGTTGGATCACAGTTTGTGTATTGTATGTCCCCACAGCTACTGCTGGTGTCATACTGTGTATTGTGGGGGATGGGCAGGGCTCAGTGTTGATGTGTAGGTGTGGGTACAGTTTGCACCCTGAATGTTTGTATACTTTACAGTGCAACACATTAGTGATACATTTAGTTGGCTCTCATGGAACTATAAAAAATTGTTTGATTACTTAAAATCTTGAATTACTTAAAGTCTCTAGTTAACCTCTAAACATTTAGTTAGATTTTCTTTCAGTTTAGAAGGGATAACAATGGAAAGGCTCTCATGCTCTTGTTTACTCATTACAAACAATAGCAAAACACATACAATACATTTGTCTTTGATTTTCTACACCTTAAATATTTCTGTAATTATTTTTCATTCAGACAGTAAAGACAGTGTTTTGAGTGTGTTCCTCACACAGTGTTTCTTCACCAAATCAGACGAAGTGTAATTTGGTATTTATAATGTTATCTCATAATCACTGTTTTTGTCAACAGAACTGTAAACATGACTTGGTCACCACAGCAGTACCAAGCTTGGAAAAATGTGCAAGATGTAGTGGACCTTTTGTATCTCTGAAGTGGCTTGGTGTGAAATGTACAGGTGAGTATTTTGTTTTGATAAATAAACGATGTATCCATGAATGCTTTACCATAAACATAATTATTACTGTGGTCTTTTTTTCTTCTGTCTGAATAATATTTCTGGCTGCCCCGTGCTTTGATAAGCCATTCCACCTTTATGTGGATGCCAGCTATGTAGGCGCAGGGTCCGTTCTCATCAAGTTGATGACCTGGGGATAGACAAGCCTGTTAGCTTCTTCTCAAAGAAATTTAACTCGTGTCAGTTAAATTATTTGGTTATTGAAAAAGAAGCGTTAGCGTTAATCTTGGCCTTAAAACACTTTGACGTGTATGTGGGTGGCAGTAGTACACCTCTAGTTGTCTATACTGACCATAACCCATTGACCTTTCTTAATTCCTTGCAGTGTCCCAATCAGAGACTGATTAGGTGGTCGCTGTTTTTGCAGTCATACTGTCTGGATGTTCATTATGTGAAGGGGACTGAGAACGTGGTGGCGGACGTGTTGTCTAGGGCTCCCCAGGAGTGATAACTGTGAATTGTGTTCCTTTCTTTGGTTCTCCTCTTGCCTCTTCCTAGCCTCTTAAATTGCTTCCTAGGTGCACCGGTTGCTGGGGTGGGAGCGTGCTGCAAGGGATGATGGACCGCCGGAGCAGGCCACTGTTTCACCTCAGATATTTCTGCCTTTCAGATAAAATATAGCTGGTAATGTATATGGGTGTTCGGGTTTTAGCCAAGTGTTTTGGGGTTTATGGTAAAAGGTGTGTTTTTTGGATCATAATTATGGTATCTTGGTGCCCGGATTCCTTTTAGGACCCCGTTCTTGTGGGGGGGGATGTGACGGTCCCCTGGCTTGTCTTAACATTCTATGTCACCTATTTCTATAATGCAGCAGGTACCTGGAGGGCGGAGTGCTGATGGCCCGGTGCTCCCATGCTATAAGACCCCGCCTCTCTGGCTGAGAGTTCTCTTTTTCCTTTCTGCCTCGATCGCGCATTGTTGTTTTGTTTGCAGCCATCCAACATCTCTTCCTTATATCACACCTGCACACCTGCACACCACCCTCACCACTGACTTTACTGACAACCACACCTCATCGTATCCTTAGTTTCGCTTGTGTTTTCTGTTATATACTTTATTTAAATAAATGACTCATGTTTTTGGCTTTCAGCCTGCGTCCCCCTCTCTTTTGTCATGGCTCCAGAGCCAGGTCGTGACATACATGCACCGACTTTCTTCTTAAGTTCTTAATATCCTCTGTCTAG
The DNA here is from genome assembly GCF_046629955.1 of Centroberyx affinis. Classification (NCBI taxonomy): domain Eukaryota; kingdom Metazoa; phylum Chordata; class Actinopteri; order Beryciformes; family Berycidae; genus Centroberyx; species Centroberyx affinis. The sequence continues at coordinate 45,941 of NW_027280807.1, forward strand.
TTTGCTCCTGCTACTGGCACAAATCCTGTTATGTTAAAAACGTGAGGACCGACCTTGAACCCCTACCATTGGTAAATGTATTTGTTGAATTATTCTTAAAGTTATGTACCTGAAAGGCACAATGTAGTAATTCCTTTTTTTAATATCAGGTTTCTGAACAACCAAGTTCAAGTGAAGAGACATCAGAGGAGGAATATGTACCTGATTCTCACAGTGATTCAGACAGTTCATGGAAAAGCAGAGCAGGGCCTTCAAGATACGTGGCTGTTAAACAAATCTCAGAAGTACAGAGTATTGAAGTGTCCTGCAGTGAGTCTGCAGTCAGCACAGCGCAGCTTGAAAAGACTTGTAGGGAAGGAAAACAAGTCCAAGTATCAGGAGTTCAGGCTGAAGTTAGGAATGGCAATACTGAAGACACTTTTAAGGATAGCACAGAAACTGGGGAAGATCAGTGCATACAGTCTTCAAACACATCCCCTTCAGTAAGTAATAAAACTTACTGCTACATCTGTGGAAAACCACAGTCAAAACCTACGCGTCACTTAAAAACCCATGAGAAGACAAGTGTGGAAGTTGCTCAAGTTTTGGCACTCCCAAAGGACTCCAGAGAAAATACTGAACAAACTACGGAACAAAGGGAACTACAAACACAATACAGAGGTTTTAGCGAGTGGGACTGGATTGCTAAAACTTAGACGCCAACCAAAGAAAAAGTATGATCCAAAAGATTATGTGCACCGCATCTATTGCCAGGCTATGTATCTTCGGAGGGATCTGTGGAGAAAATGTCTTTCAAAACCAGTGGAAGCCAATGCAGGGTCGGGAAAAACTAGGGTCTTGTCTTTGGCTAGAATGTCGGAGTCATCGTTGTGTCAGCAGATATCCCAAGGTGTTTGGAAGCTGTTAACTGTGATGAAAGACGATGACATTTCTGCTGCTGTGCGCAGTGACTTCTGCATTCTTCAGCTGGCCCACTCATTTTTCAATAAACATGGACAGGATCCCACCAAATATGACTATATTCGTCAGAAGCTCCACGAAGTTGGAAGACTTCTGCTGACACTGTGCAGAGAATGTTCAATATATACCCCAGAGGATGCTGTAAGTCCTGCAAATTTCCATGTGGTTATCCAAGCTGTCAAGAAAGTGTCTGGGTTTGATGAAGAAAAGCACTGCTACGAAACTCCAAGCCTCGCACTTAAGTCGGGTCACTCGTTGCAAAAGATGACATCATACACTGCAGAGCTCTAATGGCAGAAGACACTGTATACCAAAAAGTGGTCTGAACTTGTCTCACACACAGCTTTGACCACCTTGAATGAGGCGCACTTTAACAAGCCATCTACTCTGCCCTTCACAGAGGACGTGCAACGTCTTCATCAACATCTTGAAAAGACTGCAGGTTTAGCATCTGAGAACTTGGGAAAGACGCCAACACCACAAGTCTATGCTGAACTTTGCAAAGCAACTCTAGCAAAGATAATACTATTCAACCGAAGACGTGGAGGAGAAGTTGCAAAAATGCAACTAAAAGGCTTCCTCGAGAGGGACACCACTGCCCTACATACGGATGTTGCCGTTGGCCTTACAAAGTTTGAAGAAAAACTTTGTAAACACTTCATTCGCGTGGAACTTCGGGGTAAAAGAGGGCGCAAAGTTGCCGTGCTGCTGTCACCAGACATGGTTGATGCCTTAACACACCTCATAAGCAAAAGAAGAGAATGTGGAGTTCCAGAAGAAAACACATTCCTGTTCGCAAGACCTCATTGTTTGTCTCCTTACAGAGGACAGGACTGTCTGAGGATTTATGCAAATGAGTGTGGCGCTCAGAACCCCGAACTCCTCGCAGTTACGCAAACATGTTGCAACTTTGTCACAGGTCCTGAACCTCAAAAACCACGAGTTGGACCAAGTTGCCGACTTCCTAGGCCATGATATTCGTGTCCACAGAGAATATTACAGGCTTCCAGAGGCGACAACCCAGCTGGCCAAAATATCAAAACTACTTCTTGCCATGGAGAAAGAGTCCCTTACAAATCTTCAAGGCAAAACACTTGAAGAGATTGAAATTGAAGGTATTTAAAGTTGTTGTTAGTTGTATTTTGTAGGTTAGTATCAAGGTTAGGATTATAAGCATTGCTAACAGATATTTTTAGTGTAGCAAAATATAACTTACCTATAGAATCTTTAGCTTAGTGAAGGTAATATTCATCAAACTTCAGATTTCAGATTGATCCTTATGTATTACGGTTGTAACTCAACATTTGCAATGCTAAACTTCTTTGATGTTTTTATTTTCTTTGATATTTATTTTTTGTTAGATAACATAGGCTTGACTGATTTCGGGCAAAGTGAAGACAGTGAGGCTGAGGAAGAGGAAGAGGAAGAGGATCCCCCACATATCCACAGACAGAAATGGGTAAGTGCACCTAAGCATACAAACACAATATTTCAGTCCACATAAGGAGTGTAGGGGATGATGCACTCCAGATTTATAAGACAGTTCAGATATACAGCTGTTACTGATACAGTATGGTCATTGTGTTAGGAACTAACAGACTGTGTGGGCGTCTCCAAGCGCACCTGTCTATAGAACTGTTTGTTTTTGTTTATGAAATATTTGAATTAGCACAAACCTGCATATAACACATGACCTATATTGAGCTACACTACTCTGCAGGGATGAAGAGAGCCAGGCGACCTGTCGAGGAACCTCCAGGCACCTCAGACGGTGTGACCCCCTACCTCAGTCCACCAGCATGCTCACTGATGTTTGATTCACTGCATGTAGGCTAGCAATGCTACTGTATGTTATGATGTATTCTTCATCATATATTTATTTTCCATTCACAGATATTGACTCCGCCCTAGAAGGCACATCTACAGGTATGACAGGAATATAGCTTTTTACGTAGCAAGCCACTTTTAAACCTATTTTAATGCTAGTAGTGTCAACAACACCAAACTTTGAAGATAAAATTAGTGCTTTTAGCAGTCACTTGCATATGCTGGACAATACAGCATATGTAAGCCCTGATACCAAATGAATGAGGCTCTGCTTGCTGCTTGTCCCCAAAATAAACCTGTCAGTTTGGTGTCTCTCACTCTCCTCTTTGCTTTGTCTCTCTCACTGAAGCACTCGCCTTTTTCTCTTTAGACTGATATTTGGTCAGATAATTGTCCTTTACATATGAATTCAACTTGAAATTGCCAAGTTGATCTCCCTTTCCAGTTTACATTGCTTTAAAGTTGTAGATTTATAATATCCTGTAAATGAAGTAACACTTGAAATGATGATTAAATATTAACGCTAGTGTTTTGATTGACATTGATATGTATTTTTTCTCTTTTGCAGCGTTTACCGAAAACACAGACGGGAGGGACAAAGAGTCCGGCAGGAGAAGGGAGGGGCATGAACGACCTGGTAAATGCACACAAACATGTACACAAAAGACTCTACTACTGAGTTGCTTTTTTGAGAGTGAAGGCTGAGCTCCTTGCAGGCTGGATAGAAGCTGTACAGGCAAGTCCTTGCATGAGGCATGTGCACTAAAATGCTTGTCATCCATTAGTTGATTAGTTGTATTTGTTGCTCTTCTTGTTCTTGGGAACGTTAGGGACTTACTGTACACACACAGAAGAGTTACAACAACTTTGTTTGATTACAATCTGTACATATCATACACTGAGAGACATATGTGAAAGTGAAGCGTCAAATATAGGATGATGACGGGGACAGCCATATCTGTTAGTTAATGATGAGATTAAATCTTATAGTTAAGTTTGTTTGTTTATTCCAAACTCTGATGTACAGTCCACACAGAAAGTATTTTAGAGACACTTGCGTCTGGGAATTGACTGTTTAAAGCAAATGGTTAAACAGATTTGGCAGAACAGGCTCTGCTGTTTGAAGGAGCTCTCAACGAATCTGAGCAACCACAAAGATTCTGCTGAAAGAGCTAATCCCCCTTAATAAACACATACATGAGCATTAAATCTGAGCTTTGTCCAGACAGTTTTGTCCTTGCATGAGACCACTAAAATGTCCAGATAATTACTGTATAAACATTATTACATGAAAAAGCTATCACAGATATTTCCCACATTAGGGATGCTCCAATCCACTGGATCTGGATTGGTGCCGATACAGATGTTAAGCGGATATCATCCAGACGTGACCAATCCACATTAAATAGTTTCTTCATCGCTGCCATTCTAAATTAATGTGTTTTACTATCAGTTCACAGAATCATGGTTAGCGACCACCTCAGTTTTTAGTGCCACAGCAATCGGTGGTACATAATATTGTTGTATTGCCATAATATGCCGCCGGTCATTCTGTTACTTACGCAGGTGGCTCCCATTCTGATCTGTTCATCTGCTGCGGTGAGCTAATGTTGAAGCTTAAAGCTATTGCTGATAGTAATTCATTCCTTCCTGCATGTGCTTCACAACAGAAGCATTATAGTGTAAAGGCAGTGGTAGGATTTTATTGTGAAACTAGAAATTTTGATCATGTGATTTGGGGTCAGCTTATCTTAACCTAACTTGACTGAATATCCATCCTAAAACTAAATTTTCACATGCTCTTTTTTTGTGTGTGAGTGTGTTAGGAAGTAATTTAGAAATGTTGTGAGGATGAAATACATTTTACGTCTCACAAAGTTTGACAGAAGAGAGGAGCTCAGTAAACAAGGACTAATGTTACATCTTATTAACTAACTTTTAGCAGCTAGAGTAATAAACGCACCATGTTGCCTTACATATAGAAGAATGATCCCAATGAGCTCTATGCAGTTAGTTTTACACATTTTAAATATGGGGAAGAGAGAGCATTAGCATTTGATCACTACATGGTATCGTCCAGGACCGTGAGATGGGATATCAGAATCAGTACCAGAAGAGAAAAAGTCAGATCAATGCATCCCTAGTTTACATTGTTTTGAAGTTGTAGATTTAGTAAGTGACATAACAAATGTAAAGAAAATGAAGTGTTAACCCTAGGGTGTGGGTTACCACTGATGATCTGTTTTCCTCTTCTGTAGTGTCTCTTGAAAGTCCCGTGGAAAAGGAAGATCTTAGGAGGAAACAGAAGCGGCAGTGGTCTCCAGAAGAGGTCGCAGCAGTGATGCAACATTTTAGTCAGCGTGTCGCCAAGGGGAAACTAGCTGCTACTAAAGAACACCAACAGGGCAAGACTGCTGAGCATCCTGCTAGTCACTCTCTTCAAAACATAAGAGACTTGTCAGGAATCGGGGCATAACTCTGAAAAAAAAAAGTAGTCACTGAACAGCTACCAGTCAAATTATGCGTTATGCAATTATGTTTGTTTTGTTAGCTTTGTTGTTAGCTTTGTTGTTAGCTTTGTTGTTAGCTTTGTTGTTAGCTTTGTTGTTAGCTTTGTTGTTGAAGCATGCTGCTGCCTCCATTGTTTTTCAGTGTAAACTGTTGGAACGCACGGTGAATATTTACAGTTCTTTGCCGCTGCATCTGGAGCAACTGCTCGCTTTGTGAATGTAAACACTAATAAATTTGGCTCCTTGTTCACTGACTGGTGTATATGTCCTTATGTATCAGCTGTCTTTTACAAGGTCATACTTGATGTAGATAAACAGTCATATCACACAAATAGCATTGTGTATTTCAGTGATACACCACTGCACTTTAAAATAGTCCTACTTGTGTTATATACCACTTGTATTAGCAATGACTTTGAAGTTTAATTAATCACTCATTCATGTGCTTGTATACATGAACAGTGGAGCAAAGGGGCAAAAAGACGTAACAGACAACAAAGTACAGGAAATCCCTGAGTGCATGGTATGAAAGTGTGGTTTCACATTTGCATGAAAACAACAAATAGATTGCAAACATGAAACAGGCAATAACTATGTAAAACACACAATACTAAACTACTATATTCTGTATATAGGGGCTCTTATATAGTGGGCTATATCGTCTGTTAAAATATGTCCTCACAGATCAGGTATGTCTTTGCTGTTGTATTGTGTGTTGTGTAAAACAAATTGTCCTCATATATTCGGTGTGTCCTTTTAATGCACAGTGCCTTCACTTTAGTGTTTGTGTTTAGCCATGTTCCATTTAATCATGTTTGACCCTTTAATGCACTTCAGTGACATGTTTGTGTGTTGTGTAGCTACTGTCCTCACAAATTGAGTTAGTCCGTATAATTTCCATTTTTGTCATGGGCGGGGCTTATGCACCTAATTATCTACTGTCCTCCTAATTAGACGTGTTGTCAGGTTGTTACATTTTGAGTTGTGTTTTGTGTATTCAATGTTTGAAGTTAAATTTGTGTTGTATGGCTCAAAATAGATTTTTTGATCTTCACCACATCTTTGTGAAGTGGAAGAGGAAGAGGTGTCCCTCTAATGCAGCAAAGAAACAGTTTGGGCAGCAGTGTCCTTTTAGTACACATAAACCTGTATGTGTGTGTATACTACCTAAGGTGTAGCATATGGACCAATTTGGAGCGGACGTCACAGTTATGTCACTGCAGTGTGGTGGCAGAAAAACAGAGGAAACAAGGAGAGGGAAACGGGCGAGATCCCCGGAATAAGGGAAAAACTGGTGCAACAGATCTATATAACAACACACCTAATGTCATCTATTTACATCAAAAGCCCAGCCCAATGTAATGGAGATTTAAAGAGTCATAGTGCCATCTTGTGGTGAAAAAAATGACTTGTCAAATGTTTTGACTCCGCTGAGATCGGGAGGAAGCTCGTGTCTCAGTAAGCAGGCTGACCAATATCATGATGTGATAAACTGAAGCTTGAAAAGTAAAATCTGGAGAGGACAACGGCTGGAACGGAGATCAGTGTGGATGTATGGACTATTGTTATGTATAATTTATCTACAGCAGAGTTTTTAACATTGTCTTAAATTTGACCGGCACAGAATCGGAAATATGAGACTGATCTGCCGTCAGGATATAGTTGTTTGACTTGTTTATAGCCCACGTCTTGTACAGCTGTGTTTCATGTCCTTGCCGCTGGCTAGGCAGCACGTCGGTCCGTAACACAGAAACCATTCGATAAATCTCGATATTCAAGGTCCTGGACATGACCGCAAAGTACACAACTGTATGCGTCAAGAGATTTGTATGCCTTGAGTTTTCTTTCGTATAGACGCTGGGTGTTTCCACAAGATAGATGAAGATGTCCGGCCAACTGTAACTTTGGCCATTTAGTTGGATCCTTGACCCACTGATCCGACAGTGAGTAGGCTACAGGTCAGGAAACCTCACCCCACTGCTAAAGGTTAGTTATTAGTGTAAGACAACCTGTCTTCTGCTGGCAAACCATTAAAATAACTGGAGAAGGCGTCTGGATGATCCATGTTCCTATGTTGTAAACTGACACCTGATACGCTAACTCTCACTTTCTGCCACCAGTTAGGCTCCGCCCACAAAATACATCATCGCTGTTTACAAACACAAAAAAGGTCTATAGTACCACTGTAGTACAGTGTGTAGTACAGTGTGTGGTACAGTGTGTAGTACAGAGTGTAGTACAGTGTGTAGTACAGAGTGTAGTACAGTGTGTAGTACAGAGTACTACAGAGTGTAGTACAGTGTGTGGTACAGTGTGTAGTACAGTGTGTAGTACAGTGTGTAGTACAGTGTGTAGTACAGTGTGTAGTACAGAGTGTAGTACAGTGTGTGGTACAGAGTGTAGTACAGTGTGTAGTACAGAGTACTACAGAGTGTAGTACAGTGTGTAGTACAGTGTGTAGTACAGTGTGTAGTACAGAGTGTAGTACAGAGTGTAGTACAGTGTGTAGTACAGAGTGTAGTACAGAGTGTAGTACAGTGTGTGGTACAGTGTGTGGTACAGTGTGTAGTACAGAGTGTAGTACAGTGTGTAGTACAGTGTGTGGTACAGTGTGTAGTACAGAGTGTAGTACAGTGTGTAGTACAGTGTGTGGTACAGTGTGTAGTACAGAGTGTAGTACAGTGTGTAGTACAGAGTGTAGTACAGTGTGTAGTACAGTGTGTAGTACAGTGTGTAGTACAGAGTGTAGTACAGTGTGTAGTACAGTGTGTAGTACAGTGTGTAGTACAGTGTGTAGTACAGTGTGTAGTACAGAGTGTAGTACAGTGTGTAGTACAGTGTGTAGTACAGTGTGTAGTACAGAGTGTAGTACAGTGTGTATTGTACCTGGCTCAGTACTGCCAGCTGTGTGTACAGTTGCTCCAAAGCCTCTGATTGGTCTCTCTGTTTCTTCTCTCTCAGACGCTCGATGATGTCAGAGCTCGGCCTGTCAATCACTGAGAAGGGGCGGGGTTAAGTGGTGAAGGTGCAGCTGTGATTGGATGTCAGAACTGATGAGGAAATGTCAATCAACAGAACAGACTGAAGTGTTTCTGATACGAACCGACAGAGTCTGGAAGTCTGCTGACATCTGACTGCTGCCCCCTGCTGGAGGAGAGACAGACAGGCAGGCGGAGAGACAGACAGGCCGGCGGAGAGACAGACAGGCAGGCGGAGAGACAGACAGGCAGGCGGAGAGACAGACAGGCAGGCGGAGAGACAGACAGGCGGAGAGACAGACAGGCAGGCGGAGAGACAGACAGGCAGGCGGAGAGACAGACAGGCGGAGAGACAGACAGGCAGGCGGAGAGACAGACAGGCAGGCGGAGAGACAGACAGGCAGGCGGAGAGACAGGCAGGCGGAGAGACAGACAGGCAGGCGGAGAGACAGACAGGTAGGCAGAGAGACAGACAGGTGGAGAGAGACAGACAGACAGAGAGAAATATTTAAGAAGCAATATACTTATGTACATGTTGATAATATGAATATGTCTGATGTGACATCACATCCTGTCTGTTATCTGGAGACACAGACAGCAGACCAGGGCTGGGTTGCACCAGCTGGTCTTTACTGAGCCTGGTCCTAACTGCTAAGGTCTTTGTCTTTAGACTGGACTTTACGTCGGTTACCCCAACCAAACTGAAACCCGGTCTTAACTGTGCCGGTCTTAGTGATGTGCGTCATGTGAACGCCCATGTGACTCTGGCTGTTGCCTAGCAGCGTGGTTGCTAGGATACATTGTTAACAGTCTCCTGCTGTCTTGCTAATTTGTTGCTAATCATTTCTAATTTGCAGCAACGTTATGGAGGATCAAAGAAAAAGAAAAGGCAATTTCACGGACATTGAGATAAGAAAATGAATAGAGCTGCACAGCCAGCAGTCCAACAAAACAAAGAAGAAGAAGCAGACGACTTGGAGAATAACGGAGGCTGTAAACGATCGATCAGACTCAGCAGCCTTCGTTCAGAAAACCTTGTAAGGAAAAGTGGAAAGACCTCCTGAGGCAAAGAAAGACGTTTCTTTGAAAAAAAACGCATCAAACCGGCGGGGGTCCTCCTGAAAACGTCAGTATACAGTGACATCATCGATGATGTTTTGGAGAGGATTCCCCTGCCTTACTGGTCTGGTCTGGTCTGGTCTGGTCTGGTCTGGTCTGGTCTGGTCTGGTCTGGTCTGGTCTGGTCGGGGTGGAAAGTGGCAGTATGGACCGACAGAGAGATTCTCTGCAGAGATGATGTGGTTCATGACGAGAGCAGAAACCTTACTGTGAAGGTTTTATTCCACATAAACCTCCCGTTTATTTACTAGTGATTGTTACATCAGCCTGACTTCACGTTACATCACAAATCACCACACGAGATATCTAGATATTTACTCACAACACGCTGCGTTGTGGTCCGACACAAACCGCAGGTCCGGTCCGGCTCTTCGGTGAGTTCACACAGATCCGGTCCTACAGAATCCAAACCTCTCAGTCGGCTCCTCGTCTTTGTTTATGTCCAGTGGATTTCTTCTGTCCCTAAGGACTCTCTCCCGTCTAAAAGCTCGCTGTGAAGTCGATATACGAGACGCGCCGTTGTCAAGCTGTGTTGTTGCTATAGAAACGGCCTAGATTCTGACTTCACGCCTGCTCTTGACTAGGCTTAAGATTTACACCCGGTCTGAGTGAGAAGAAGCTTAAGCCTGGAGTAAATATTAGATCGGACAGAACGCCAAGTTACCACCGACTTAGCTTAAGACCAGGAGTAAACCCTGTTGGTGCAACCGGCCCCAGACTGGAGTCAGTCAGTCAGTCAGTCAGTCTGTCTGTCTGTCTACCTGTCAGTCTACCTGTCTGTCTACCTGTCAGTCTACCTGTCAGTCTACCTGTCTGTCTACCTGTCAGTCTACCTGTCTGTCTACCTGTCTGTCTACCTGTCTGTCTACCTGTCAGTCTACCTGTCAGTCTACCTGTCTGTCTACCTGTCTGTCTACCTGTCAGTCTACCTGTCTGTCTACCTGTCAGTCTACCTGTCAGTCTACCTGTCTGTCTACCTGTCTGTCTACCTGTCTGTTGTGTTGCTGTGTGTGTTGCTGTCCTGTCTGTCTGTGCTGTCCTCAGCAGACAGACAGGCAGACAGACAGGCGGTCTTCAGGCCCCCCCGCCCGGCCAGCAGCGACCTGGACAGCTGAACCTGCAGAGACACACACACACACACACACACACACACACACACACACACACACAGTTTAATAAACTCTTCTGTTCGTTGCCCAAACAGTGTGAAGTGAAATGTCTTCAGCTCTTTTGTCTTTATATTAATTTCTATCGTCTGTCCACCTGGACGACTGACACAAGCTAGACTCTTCTCCTCCTTCTCCTCCTTCTTCTCCTCCGTCAGTGTTGCTCCAGCCTGTCAGCAGCAACACTTCCCTGTCAGACACTAACTGCAGCTTCACTGTTTTCATGCAGAATACAAAAGTAAGTTTATCATTTTATATTTTAGAAGAAGAAGTCCTGCTGTCTGAAACCTGAGCAGCAGTCTGACACTTCCTGTTCTTCTTCGTTGTTTTCACACAAAACAAAAACTTAGTATGACGTCACCAACACCGTGACTGACACCGTGAAATATTATTATGGGATTTCCAACTTTGTGAGGAACTGATACACTACAATACAATACAATACAATACAATATACTCTATTGTCCCCGTGGGCAGATTTGTCTTGGACTCAAATGCTGCTCACATGTATCTGCCTCCATAGAAGTAAAAAACAACAACGTATAACAAAGCGACACATAAGTTACTGTGGCAAATCACAACCACAAATTACACATATTACACATTTTACACACCCATGAAGCTATCACAACCCTGCAGCCTCAAGCAACATTATTTAAAATTTGAATTGAGGCAGGCACACATGAGTTTTTAAAACGGTCGAGTTTACATTGGGGGTAACGTGAATCTATATCAGAGGGTTAGAGCCCATACTCTGCGTGGAGAAAATGACACGGACGGGTCAGACAATGTTCTCTGGTGAAGGAAACACTTCAGCGACATGTTTCAGAGACAGAAGTTAATAAATCAGATGTGGAGTCAGTCTGGAGGACAGACAGACTGACCCGGGACCCACCTGAGCGTCAAACAGCTGTCGGTAAACCTTCCCGCTCGGAACCGCTCTGCTCTCCCACATGCTAACAGGCTAACAGGCTAACAGGCTAACAGGCTAACCCGTTAGCTCGGCCGCTAGCTTACAGAGAGACGAGCTGAGACTCTTCAGCTGTTAAACCGATCTGACAGAACCGGGACCCGTCGAGTGAAACCGGTTCCCTGCTTCAGCTGCTGCGAAGTTCAACCGTTTAGTTTTCTTCCCGGAGGTTTGACAGACAGCCGGAGCGTCTCTGCGTCTCCATGACAACGGGCTCGCGGCACCGTGCTGTATTCAGGTCCGTGGGAAAGATGGGAGATAAGAGTTTCCTACTGGAAAATACAGACTTTACAGTTTTATCACTATCCAGCTGCATCTGAGTCTCATGATGGAGGAACAGTGTGAACTGTGTGTTAGTGAATAAAGTGTAAAGAGAAGCAGAGAGCAGCTGAGTCAGCTTGTTGTGGTGTGGCTGTAGATCCATTCAGTAACGTTCTCAGTAAAAGTGAATAGTGTGATAAGGTGGATTTGTTTCCAAATGTAGGTTACTGTGACACAGTAAACTGTCTTGTCTTTAGCCCTAGTCTCTACTCCAAAACATGAAGAGTTGGAGCTTGAGAAGAGTCAGCTCAGTTAACCTGAACAAACTGTTAGCTAGCTAACTAGCCGGCAAACACACTGATGTTAATGTTGAATTGATCAGATGGATCAGTGATGAACTGATCACAGGTTTCTGACTCAAACAGAAAGTTGTTTTCACACAGAAGAAGAAGAAGAGCAGGAATTTGGCACCAGGTGGATTCCTGCTGTTTATTTAAAGGTTAAAATACAGTCTGATGGAGAGAAGAGAAGAAACGAATCAAAGGAAAAACGACTGATGCAAACACACTGAGAAAGATCATTTTGTTTTTGTTTCATTTTAATTTTTGTTTGATTTATTTACTGTGTGATTTGTTCTTCTGCGGTGAGTTCAGGTTCAGTCTGGCTCCAGGAGATCTGAGTGAAGCTTCATCACGCAGGTTCAGATGGAAATGAAGCAGTAATAAGCTGTGTGATGTATGATATGATATGATGTGATGTATGATATGATGTGATGTATATGATGTATGATATATAATGCTGATGTGAGAGATAATAATATGATGTGTATGTGACAGAGTCTCCTCCGTCACGCGACTTTAACAGTTTGTGAGACAGAAAAACATTTTTAAAACCGGATCTCAAAAGATTTCATGAGCTGAGCAGAAACTCTGAAACAGATTTTCCTGCTGTGAACTGGACTCTGTGACAGAAACATGAAGCGGCTTCAGCTCAGGAACTAAAACCACCTGCTGAAGGTTTGGGAAGACTTCGGTCGGGTAAATAAGAAACACTTTAGATAAAAGTGAAAACTAACAGTAGAAATCTTACTGGTGTGAGTGAGCTGTGACGGCGTTTCAGGGAAACTGTAAATTACTTTTTTCTTTTTACTGCAGCCGGGGTTAAAAAAAGAAAATGAAATTTGCAAGAAATAACTCAGAATTTCTGAGATTAAAGTCAGCAATTTGCAAGAAAAAAACTTGATGGACTGGTTGCTCCGGCCTCAAGTGAAACAACATGGCCGAACGTGTTTCTGTCAGTCGGAGTCTGTGATGTCACTTCCGCTGCTGTCGTCAAGGTTACGGGATGCGTACTCCTTATCGATGACCTTTGACCTGAGGGCTCGTTTCCTGTTGTCATGGAAACAGGAAACAGAACGGGGTCAGGTGTCGGACCGACCGGTCTGCTTCACCGGTTTAATAAAGTTTGATTTAAGTGAAATAAAGTAGCTCCGCCCACCTGCGGTAGATGAAGTTTGGTCGACCTTTGGACCTCGAACGCCAGTCTGACATCTCAACTTCCTGGAGAGAGAGACAGAGAGAGAGATGGGTAGAGAGAGAGAGACCGGTAGAGAGAGAGTTTATTTACGTGCCATGTCAATAAAGCAAGTTGAAACTGAAATTGAAAATTGAGAGAGAGACAGGTAGAGAGAGAGAGACAGGTGTGTTTCCTGTCTGCATATATATTATATTAGTTAATATATATTATATATTAACTAATATTCTGCAGGTCAGAGAGCAGAATATTACCCATGGTGCAGCAGTGCTGGGCGGCTCCTCGGCCTCTGCGGCGCCTCCTGCAGGAGAGTTGTGGCGTTGCAGCGCTGCAGCCTCCTCGTTCTCCCCCGACGTTCCACTGGGAACATCCTCACTGCTGCCTGGACAGCAAGTGATGTCACATGACACGACATGACTTCACACAACATGACTTAACATGACACGACATGACTTAACATGACATGACTTCACACGACATGACTTAACATGACATGACTTCACACGACATGACTTAACATGACTTAACATGCCACAACATGACTTAACATGACATGACATGACTTAACATGACCTGACTTCACATGACACAACATGACTTCACACGACACAACATGACTTCACACGACATGACTTCACATGACACGACATGACTTAACATGACACAACATGACTTAACATGACATGACTTCACACGACATGACTTCACACGACATGACATGACTTCACACGACATGACATGATTTCACACGACATGACTTCACACGACATGACTTCACACGACATGACTTCACACGACATGACATGACTTCACACGACATGACTTCACATGACATGACTTCACACGACATGACATGACTTCACATGACATGACTTCACACGACATGACTTCACATGACATGACATGACTTCACACGACATGACTTCACACGACATGACTTCACACGACATGACATGACTTCACATGATATGACTTCACACGACATGACTTCACATGACATGACTTCACACGACATGACTTCACATGACATGACATGACTTCACACGACATGACTTCACACGACATGACTTCACACGACATGACATGACTTCACATGACATGACATGACTTCACACGACATGACTTCACACGACATGACATGACTTCACATGATATGACTTCACACGACATGACTTCACATGACATGACTTCACACGACATGACTTCACATGACATGACATGACTTCACATGACATGACTTCACACGACATGACTTCACACGACATGACTTCACACGACATGACTTCACAGGACATGACATGACTTCACATGACATGACTTCACACGGCATGACTTCACACGACATGACTTCACATGACATGACATGACTTCACACGACATGACTTCACACGACATGACATGACTTCACACGATATGACTTCACACGACATGACTTCACATGACATGACTTCACATGACACGACATGACTTCACATGACATGACTTCACATGACATGACTTCACATGACACGACATGACTTCACATGACATGACTTCACATGACATGACTTCACACGACATGACTTCACACGACATGACTTCACACGACATGACTTCACATGACATGACTTCACATGACATGACATGACTTAACATGACACAACATGACTTAACATGACATGACTTCACATGACACAACATGACTTCACACGACACAACATGACTTCACACGACATGACTTCACATGACACGACATGACTTAACATGACACAACATGACTTAACATGACATGACTTCACACGACATGACTTCACACGACATGACATGACTTCACATGACATGACTTCACACGACATGACTTAACATGACATGACATGACTTCACACGACATGACTTCACACGACATGACTTCACATGACATGACTTCACACGACATGACATGACTTCACACGACATGACTTCACATGACATGACTTCACACGACATGACATGACTTCACATGACATGACTTCACATGACATGACTTCACATGACATGACTTCACACGACATGACTTCACATGACATGACATGACTTCACACGACATGACTTCACACGACATGACATGACTTCACATGATATGACTTCACACGACATGACTTCACATGACATGACTTCACACGACATGACTTCACATGACCTGACATGACTTCACATGACATGACTTCACACGACATGACTTCACACGACATGACTTCACACGACATGACTTCACACGACATGACATGACTTCACACGACATGACTTCACACGACATGACTTCACATGACATGACATGACTTAACATGACATGACATGACTTCACATGACATGACATGACTTCACATGACATGACTTAACATGCCACAACATGACTTAACATGACATGACATGACTTCACATGACATGACATGACTTAACACGACATGACTTAACATGCCACAACATGACTTAACATGACATGACATGACTTCACATGACATGACATGACTTCACATGACATGACTTAACATGACATGACTTCACACGACATGACTTCACACGACATGACTTCACACGACATGACTTCACATGACATGACTTAACACGACATGACTTAACATGCCACAACATGACTTAACATGACACGACATGACTTAACATGACACAACATGACTTAACATGACATGACATGACTTAACATGACCTGACTTAACATGACATGACTTCACACGACATGACTTCACATGACACAACATGACTTCACACGACATGACTTCACATGACACAACATGACTTAACATGACCTGACTTAACATGACACATGACTTAACATGACATGACTTCACACGACATGACTTCACATGACATGACTTCACATGACATGACTTCACACGACATGACTTAACATGACATGACTTCACACGACATGACATGACTTCACACGACATGACTTCACATGACATGACATGACTTCACATGACATGACTTCACATGACATGACTTAACACGACATGACTTCACACGACATGACTTCACATGACATGACTTCACATGACATGACTTCACATGACATGACTTAACACGACATGACTTCACACGACATGACTTCACACGACATGACATGACTTCACATGACATGACTTCACACGACATGACTTCACACGACATGACTTCACACGACATGACTTCACACGACATGACATGACTTCACACGACATGACTTCACACGACATGACATGACTTCACATGACATGACTTCACACGACATGACTTCACATGACATGACATGACTTCACATGACATGACTTCACACGACATGACTTTACATGACATGACTTCACACGACATGACATGACTTCACATGACATGACTTCACATGACATGACTTCACACGACATGACTTCACACGACATGACTTGACATGACATGACTTCACACGACATGACATGACTTCACACGACATGACTATTACTTTATTATTATTACTTTATATCCAGACGGGGTCATGTGACCTCACTTCACACAACACCAGCTGACCCTTGACCTCTCACCTTTAGCAGCGCTCTGTGCTGGCTCCTCCTCTTCCTCACTGCTCACACTCCTCTCACACTGAGGAGACAGTCACCTTCATCATCATCATCAGTATTATGCATTATTATAGTATCATGTAATGATGAGTGTGTGTATGTGTGTGTGTGAGTGTGTGTATGTGTGTGTGTGTGTGTGTGTGTGTGTGTGTGAGTGTGACCTGGTGTGTGTTGCAGGTCAGTCTGCGGAGGCGTGTCCTCAGCTGTAGCTCCTCCCCCTGGGAGTGCAGCAGGAGCAGTTCCAGCCTATCAGATCGCTCGGTCAGCTGTCTGACCTGCTCCCTGTACTGGTCCTTCTCCTGCAGGAGCAGCCGCGCCTCCTCCTGCTGCTCCGCCCGGCAGCTCAGCGCCTGAAACCCCACAGCACACATCATATTCAGATCAGCAGCTCCAGCAGATGAACATCCACATGGTTTCTCTCTGCAGCAGCTCTTCTTCTGTGGTTTTGGGAGAAGTGTCTCCGTCCTCCACTCATCTCTCATCTGGTGTTCCCCAGGGTTCGATTCTAGATCCCTGACACTTCTCTGTCTGCATGCCTCCTTTAGGTCACATTAGGGCCGAGCAATACATCAATATTATCATTTATTGTCTGTCAATAGAATGATATCATGATGAAATAATAATATTAAGTTATCGCGATGCACAATTCTGTTGATAAAAAACAAATAGAAAAATCTCACAAAATTAGATTAGAAGAATTAGAAGAACGGTGGGGGGGGCACCCCGGTGGCTCAGCGGTCTGAGGTGTGGACCATGTGACCATGTGACCATGTGACCATGTGACGAGACGTGCCGGGTTCGGATCCGGCCCGGGACGTTTGTCTGACTGACTGTTTTATTAATCTATTCATATGTCTATTCTATTCAGATCCAGGCTGAGATTTTTGTTCTGATGATCAGAGTTCAGAGTTTCATCCTGAGCAGCTGAAGAATCTTTTCTGAACTTCCTCTGTGTTCCGTTTTATCATCTGTCCATTTTATCACTGCTGTTTTTAGATTTGATTGTTTTTATTGTTTTCTTCTCTGCTGCTCTGTGAAGCTCTTTTTTTGAAAAGTGTTCTCAAAACAAAGTTTATTATTATTATAGCTGGTGTCACTGGATGCATTTAAAGTGTTTCTAAATGACTTGGAAGCAAGAACATCTGGCTGTAGATGTTTTGAATGTTGATGAATGTTTTTTGATATCTTATGATTCTGTAATTTGTTCTTTGTTTTTGTTTTAAATTGTTCTATGTTTGTTTATGTCTGCAACTGTGTAACTGTGCTGCTGCCTGTCGGCCAGGACACTGAAAAAGAGATTTTTAATCTCAATGAGACTCCACTGGTTAAATAAAGGTTAAATAAATACATTTAAAAAAAATATTAATATTGTATACTGAAGGTACAACCTGGCCTCCTCCTGCTGCTCTGACAATAATAAACTATTGTTTATTATTATTATTTTGACATTTGATTGAATAATAATAATAATAATAATAATGATATGAAGCCTGGTCTGGTTTTTCTGACTTTATATAAATGTGTATTATTATTATTATTATTATTCATTATTATTATTATCATTATAAATCCCACCTTGTCTCTCTCTCTGATCACCTCCTCCAGTTGTCTGAGGGTTTGTTTGTTTCGTTGGCGGTACATCTTGGTGTCTCCCTTCAGCCGGGCGCACCGCAGCTCCAACTCCTCCTTCTCCTCCTGCCTCTGAAAACAAACACACCCCACCTCAGCTTCACCTGGCTCTGAAAACAAACACACCCCACCTCAGCTTCACCTGGCTCTGAAAACAAACACACCCCACCTCAGCTTCACCTGGCTCTACAAAACAAACACACCCCACCTCAGCTTCACCTGGCTCTGAAAACAAACACACCCCACCTCAGCTTCACCTGCCTCTGAAAACAAACACACCCCACCTCAGCTTCACCTGGCTCTACAAAACAAACACACCCCACCTCAGCTTCTGCTGGCTCTACAAAACAAACACATCCCACCTCAGCTTCACCTGGCTGTACAAAACAAACACACAACACCTCGGCTTCCGCTGGCTCTACAGAACAAACACACCCCACCTCAGCTTTACCTGGGCTCTGAAAACAAACACACCCCACCTCAGCTTTACCTGGCTCTGAAAACAAACACACCCCACCTCAGCTTTACCTGGCTCTGAAAACAAACACACCCCACCTCGGCTTCACCTGGCTCTGAAAACAAACACACCCCACCTCAGCTTCACCTGGCTCTGAAAACAAACACACCCCACCTCGGCTTCACCTGGCTCTGAAAACAAACACACCCCACCTCGGCTTCACCTGGCTCTGAAAACAAACACACCCCACCTCGGCTTCACCTGCCTCTGAAAACAAACACACCCCACCTCGGCTTCACCTGGCTCTGAAAACAAACACACCCCACCTCAGCTTCACCTGGCTCTGAAAACAAACACACCCCACCTCTGCTTCACCTGGCTCTGAAAACAAACACACCCCACCTCAGCTTCACCTGCCTCTGAAAACAAACACACCCCACCTCGGCTTCACCTGGCTCTGAAAACAAACACACCCCACCTCAGCTTCACCTGCCTCTGAAAACAAACACACCCCACCTCGGCTTCACCTGGCTCTGAAAACAAACACACCCCACCTCAGCTTCACCTGGCTCTGAAAACAAACACACCCCACCTCAGCTTCACCTGGCTCTGAAAACAAACACACCCCACCTCAGCTTCACCTGGCTCTGAAAACAAACACACCCCACCTCGGCTTCACCTGGCTCTGAAAACAAACACACCCACCTCGGCTTCACCTGGCTCTGAAAACAAACACACCCCACCTCGGCTTCACCTGGCTCTACAGAACAGTTGAGATGATTTGCTGGTTGAGTCAAACAGTTCATAGATGTGTGAATGTAGAAGAGACTCACTGAACATGATGGAACATCAGCAGCTGATCTGCTGATGATGTAAAAAGCTCTGACCGGTTTGATAACCGGTTGATTGATGAGAATATTCTGTATGAATGTGTTATGTGGTGGAAAGGGAAGTTGCTGAGTACAACTGAGTAGAAATGTTACTATCTCCTATTAGGATCAGTGGTGGAAGAAGTACTGAGATGTTTTACTGCAGTAAAAGTATCAATACAACAAAGTAAAGATACTCCATTACAAGTAAAAGTCCTGCATTCAAAATCTTACTGAAGTAAAAGTACATAAGTATTGGCAGCAAAATGTATTTAGAGTATCAAAGTAAACGTACTCATTATGCAAACTGTCCCCATTTAGAGAGTTATATTTTTCATAAATTATTGGAATATTAATACTGATTTATTGAATACATGTACATGTAAGCAGCATTTTAAAGTTGTCAACGTGAAGCTAATCTTAACAATTTAGCTTTACTTTTGGGTAGTCTAATCTATAACAATGCTATTTTATAGTTATTTTATAAAGATGATCAAATGTTTTAAATATAAAATATTGATCTGAAAAGTAACTAGTAGCTATAGCTGTGAAATAAATGTAATGGAGTAAAAAGTACAATATTTCCCTCTAGAATGTAGTGGAGTATAAGTACAAAGTAGCATAAAAAGTACCTCAAAATTGTACTTAAGTACAGTACTTGAGTAAATGTACTTAGTTACTTTCCACCACTGGTTAGGATACATGTTCTTTTCAATTAATATACATTTAGATGTAGATGATTGCATTTAGTGTGACTGAAAAAAATGTAAAATGTAAAATGACTCATAAAGCAAACAAGTGGAAGCACATGAATGAATATCTGAGTGATGAAGAGGAACGAGAAATCATAACTTTCTTCTGTAACGTCCAGTTCCTCCTGACAGGTCATGTGATATCTGTCCATTCTCCCTCTCCTCTAACATCTCCTCCCCTTTCACCTCCTCCTCTCTCCTCCTCTCCTCTCCTCTCCTCTCCTCCTCTCCTCTCTCCTCCTCTCCTCTCCTCCTCTCTTCTCCTCTCCTCTCTCCTCCTCTCCTCTCTTCTCCTCTCCTCTCTCCTCCTCTCCTCTCCTCTCCTCCTCTCTTCTCCTCTCTCCTACTCTCTCCTCCTCTCCTCGCTTCTCCTGTCCTCTCCTCCTCTCTTCTCCTCTCCTCTCTCCTCCTCTCCTCTCCTCCTCTCTTCTCCTCTCCTCTCTCCTACTCTCTCCTCCTCTCCTCGCTTCTCCTCTCCTCTCCTCTCCTCTCCTCCTCTCTTCTCCTCTCCTCTCTCCTCCTCTCTTCTCCTCCTCTCCTCTCCTCTCCTCTCCTCACCCTGGTTCTCTGCTCCTCTGCTCGGTGTAGCTCTCTCCTCAGTTTGAAGACAGAAGTGATGAGATTCAGCTGCTGAGGAGATTGACTCTTCTCCTCCTGCTTCTCTTTCTTCTCCTCCTGCTTCTCCTCTTTCTTCTCCTCCTGCTTCTCCTCTTTCTTCTCCTGCTTCTCCTCCTGCTTCTCCTCTGTCTTCTCCTCCTGCTCCTTCGTTTTCTTCTCCTCCTGTCTGATGTGGTTGGAGGTCTGGGTGGGCGGAGCTAGACTCCTGCTCTGCAGACGGACAGATCCAGATCATGTGATCACAATTTCAAACATTTAGGAATATTTTATATTGTTGTTTTTTAAAGCTGCTCTGTTTCATTTCAGCATCAGTGAACCATCAGCTGATCACTGCAGAGTCCTCAGCATCATGACATCATCCTCCTCCATGTTTCTCCTCCTGGTGGATCTGGAGGGAGATCTGCTGGATCGCTTTACGGCACAAAACAGGAAGAGGTTCTGTTCGCTTTACGGCACAAAACAGGAAGAGGTTCTGTTCGCTTTACGGCACAAAACAGGAAGAGGTTCTGTTCGCTTTACGGCACAAAACAGGAAGAGGTTCTGTTCGCTTTACGGCACAAAACAGGAAGAGGTTCTGTTCGCTTTACGGCACAAAACAGGAAGAGGTTTTGTTCCTCAGAGCAAACGGAGCTGAAGCTGAAACAGTCCGGACTGGACTGGATCTGTCTGTGTTTCAGGCTCTGATTCGCACCTCAGACAGTTTTTATTAGTGTCCGAATTGTAAAACGATATTGTGGAATGATTTTGAGGGCGCTACGTATTTCCCACAATGCACTGTAATATGTAGCGAACAAGCCCGGTCACTAAAACGGTCAAAGTACCAGAATGCATTGCGAGTCTGTCGTCACCTGGCCGTTACCGAGCAACCGAGCTGTCACCCTTCTGTGGTTTTATAATGATGACATCATCCTCTTCTTCACCAAACCTTGTTTACTAATGCAAGTAAATAAACTTTTTTTGGAACCAAAAAGACGTCAAGCTATTCTAAAGATGTTTTCTTTAACTGCCAATTCATAACTAATTATAAGTTAATGTTTTGTTATGCTAATTTGAGCTGGTTAACTCTAACATGTCAGTCTGTTGGTCAGGAAGGTTTTTATCTCTAGCTGCAGGTTATACGGTTCAGAGCTTATTGTCAGGTGTTTTGTGTTAATGTCAGCTAGTGAGAATCCAGAACCTGAAGGAAACCTCACAGCTGGATCAGTGAAGAGCTGCTGTGTGAAAATAAACTCCGACACAGAGAATATTTATTCAGACATAAGGTCGGAAAACACCGAGACGGGAACGTCGGGAATATTTTCGTCTGTTTAATGTCGGCTAGTGACTCATATATGGCTCTGAAGGAAACATTTGTTTATGTGACTGAACGCAGACGCAGGCTGATGATGAATTAAGAGTCTGAATTCACTCATTCATCATGTGATTTACTGCTGATTACACTACAGAGCAGAGCTGCACAGGAAACACAGGAGGGAACAGAGGAGGGAACAGAGGAGGGAACAGAGGAGGGAACAGAGGAGGGAACAGAGGAGAGAACAGAGGAGGGAACAGAGGAGGGAACAGAGGAGGGAACAGAGGAGGGAACAGAGGAGAGAACAGAGGAGGGAACAGAGGAGGGAACAGAGGAGGGAACAGAGGAGAGAACAGAGGAGGGAACAGAGGAGGGAACAGAGGAGGGAACAGAGGAGGGAACAGAGGAGGGAACACAGGAGGGAACACAGGAGGGAACAGAGGAGGGAACAGAGGAGGGAACAGAGGAGGGAACAGAGGAGGGAACAGAGGAGGAAACAGAGGAGGAACAGAGGAGGGAACAGAGGAGGGAACAGAGGAGGGAACAGAGGAGGGAACAGAGGAGGGAACACAGGAGGGAACAGAGGAGGGAACAGAGGAGGGAACAGAGGAGGGAACACAGGAGGGAACAGAGGAGGGAACAGAGGAGGGAACAGAGGAGGGAACAGAGGAGGGAACAGAGGAGGGAACAGAGGAGGGAACAGAGGAGGGAACAGAGGAGGGAACACAGGAGGGAACAGAGGAGGGAACAGAGGAGGGAACAGAGGAGGGAACAGAGGAGGGAACAGAGGAGGGAACACAGGAGGGAACAGAGGAGGGAACACAGGAGGGAACAGAGGAGGGAACAGAGGAGGGAACAGGAGGAGGGAACACAGGAGGGAACACAGGAGGGAACAGAGGAGGGAACAGAGGAGGGAACAGAGGAGGGAACAGAGGAGGGAACAGAGGAGGGAACACAGGAGGGAACAGAGGAGGGAACAGAGGAGGGAACAGAGGAGGGAACAGAGGAGGGAACAGAGGAGGGAACAGAGGAGGGAACACAGGAGGGAACAGAGGAGGGAACACAGGAGGGAACAGAGGAGGGAACAGAGATCCATTCAGGACACACTGAGCTTCTGGCAGCAGATGGTGGAAGGAGGGAAAGGAAGATGGAGAAATCACTTCCAACATGTTGATCCTCTTCAGGGAGGGGGGAGGGGGGGCAGGAAGCAACGGGGCTGATGGGAAATGTAGTCTTAATGTGGAGAAACACTACAACTAACAAAACAGACCAATCATCTGTCAGCAACATTCATTATGATAATGAGACTGATGGTTAATATGATGCACAGAGCAGCTTTAATAACTAAACTGTCTCTCTAGCCAATACAACTAATTAGCATAATGAAAAATATATTTAACCTTTAATATATTCTATTATTATCTGAATCATATTCTCTGCTGCTGTAAAGTTTCCCAAACAGATCAATAAACATTCAGTTTGTCTTTAACTGCTGAATAAAGTTTACAATTCAAGTTTAGACTGAAACCTGTCTGTCTGTCTGTCTGTCTGTCTGTCTGTCTGTCTGTCTGTCTGTCTGTCTGTCTGTCTACCTGTCTGTCTGTCTGTCTACCTGTCTGTCTGTCTGTCTACCTGTCTGTCTGTCTGTCTGTCTGTCTGTCTGTCTGTCTACCTGTCTGTCTGTCTACCTGTCTGTCTGTCTGTCTGTCTACCTGTCTGCCTGTCTGTCTGTCTACCTGTCTGTCTGTCTGTCTACCTGCCTGTCTGTCTCTCTGCCTGTCTGTCTGTCTGTCTGTCTACCTGTCTGTCTGTCTCTCTGTCTGCCTGTCTGTCTCTCTGTCTGTCTGTCTGTCTGCCTGTCTGTCTATCTGCCTGTCTGTCTCTCTGCCTGTCTGTCTACCTGCTGCAGTGGTCTCAGTGTTCTTCGGATCAGCAGACGAGTCTCGCTCTCCGTACGCAGCAGAGTGTGTTTCAGACGCTCCACCTGCACACACACAAGGAACAAAAAATGAGCAGAAAGTTCCTGAAACATTTCTGCAGAAGAAGAAGAAGAAGAAGAAGAAGAAGAAGAAGAAGAAGAAGAAGAAGAAGAAGAAGAAGAAGAAGAAGAAGAAGAAGAAGAAGAAGAAGAAGAAGAAGAAGAAGAAGAGGAGCTGTGAAGAGAAACGAGACGAGATTCACTCCGGTCAGTTCAGAAGCGTTCCCGCTGTGCGTCACACGTCACATGGTCACAATATTCCTGTTAAGGGTTGAGGTCAGGGGTCAGAGGTCAGAGGTCAGGGGTCAGGAGTCAGAGGTCAGGAGTCAGAGGTCAGGGGTCAGGGGTCAGTAACCCCTCTATCTGTAAGTCTCTGTTAGCTAGCAGAGCGGTGTTCTTCTTTTGGGGTCAGGGGTTAAAGGTTAGCAGTTAAGAATTGGTTTGGTATTAAAAGCTTTAGAGCTCTCTACACTGACAACACATTCACTACGTTTGAGCAGTTATCAGTAAAGTTTGCTCTCCTCAGACTTTATTTTTTAGGTTCTTACAGATCTGGAGTTACACCTGCAGCACAGATCCCAGATTCCCCTCCTGATGAAACACATGCTCTGTTCGAAACCGTTCCCTATTACAGAAATAGTGCACTATATAGTGTATCCGCCATTTTCTACTAGTGTCCGAATTCTCAACGGTTAATTTGATTCACTAAATAGTCCACTATAAGATACCCACAATGCACTACAAATTGTAGTGAACAGACAGTGTACCCTACAATTTCTCCTGTATACCACAATGCAATGTGATCGTGTCTTACCGAAGAAGAAGAAACAGCTAGCTAACATGTTAGCTAATAGAAACTGGTCTATTTACCGGTTGACAGCGTTAGCAAATCAACAAAAGACGTATCAGACACCTCATTCGAGTTTCCTCCGTTTTGAACCAAGAGCAGCAAAACTGCAGGAATCATCGTTACAGGTCAGCTGACTTTATCCACCAATACAGGACAGGAGGTGATATGAAAGCTTCTGCTAGTCATTAGCTCACAAGCTTGTTTACCAAACCAAAACAGCTCGCTGCCATTAGCAGACGGCACCAAAGTTGACAAAACCACACTTGCACATGATTAGAATTTCAACAATTTATTTGTAATTTAATGCTGAAAACTTGTCAAAATCAATACGACCTGAGTCCATTTCAACCTGCTGTCATGATGCTTGGTTTATTTACGTGATGCTGGGCGCGTCCCGGTGCGTCACACCAATATCCAGCGCATTTTTTTGACGCAATTATATTTACTGTAGTGTCCGAAATTTTGTTTGGTCGTTGCCCATATAGTTCACTATATGATAAACACTACATGGGGAATAGTGAGTGAGGGAATGAGTGAACCATTCCGAACGCAGCCACAGTTTGACATTTTTCTGACCTCACTTCCTACTCTGAAAGCTGCTCTTTACAAACCACCTCATTACACAACATTACATCCTCATGGGAGGAGGAACTGGGTGAGGAAATATCTGAACTATGGGAAGAGTTCACAGCTCTTCATCTGAGCTCAGCACAGACTCTCTCAGTGTGAGCTCACCCAGAGGCTCATGGGACCAAAGCAAGATCATCCAAAATGTACAGAGATGTGAACCCTAACTGTGGGAGATGTGACCAGTCCCCTGCAAATCCTTTAGGGACTGTATGGTCTGATCTAGTTGACCTGTAAACAACTGTACCAAAACATATTTTTGTTTGTTTTGTCTTGTTGTATTGTTGTTGTTGATGTGTTGTTCTATATTTCTACTAAATAACTTACAAGTGCAATTATTGTATAAATGCTGGTTATGTTGAAAACCCAGTAAACAAAGTTAAAGAAAAAAGAAAAAAAGAGTTAAGGTCAGGGGTCAGAGGTCAGGGGTCAGAGGTCAGAGGTCAGAGGTCAGGGGTCAGAGGTCAAGGGTCAGAGCTCAGAGGTCAGAGGTCAGAGGGCAGAGGTCAGAGGTCAGAGGTCAGGGGTCAGAGGTCAGGGGTCAGGGGTCAGAGGTCAGAGGTCAGAGGTCAGAGGTCAGGGGTCAGCATCACCTCTATCTGCAGGTCCCTGTTGGCCAGCAGAGCGTTGTTCTTCTCCTGGCTCAGTGTGTTGATGTCGGCCATCAGACTGTAGTTGTGATCTCTCAGCTGTTTCACCTCCTCGCTCAGCCGCTCCCTCTCCTCCCGAACCTTCTGCACGCGCTCAGTGAGCCTCCTCAGCTCCCGGTCCCTGAGCTGCCGCTGCCGGGACCACGCCTCCTGAGCCGGGACACGACACGAGAGAACGGGTCAGAGGAAAACCTCGTCTCCGCGGCGACCCCGCCGCTACGCCGGCTCGCTCCCTAACGACCCCGTCGCCATGCCGACCTGTTCCTTGGAGACGGAGCAGGCCTGCTGCCTCCTCCTCCTCTCCTCCTGCAGCGCCCTCTGCAGGCGGGACACCTCCGACATCAGGAACTGAGTCAGACCAGATTCACCAGCAGTGTCTGAACACACACACACACACACACACACACACACACACACACACACACACACACACACACACACACACACACACACACACACACACACACTGCTTCACATCTGGTCTTTATTAAGCAATATATAATTATTAAAATGAAGTAAAAGTTTAGTATTCAACGTTAATCTTCACATTTTAGCTTTTTTCACTCCAACTCCCATAATCCTCTGCTTCAATTCATAATGAACTGATCTGTCAACATCTGATTGGATGAAACTAAATCACAGTCTGACCTGGATCATAATCTGACCTTTGACCTTTTATATAGCAGCTGAACTGGACACAGACAGACAGACAGACAGACAGACAGACAGACAGACAGACAGGCAGACAGACAGACAGACAGACAGACAGACAGACAGGCAGACAGACAGACAGACAGGCAGACAGACAGGCAGACAGACAGACAGACAGACAGGCAGACAGGCAGACAGACAGAGAGACAGACAGGCAGGCAGACAGACAGACAGACAGGTAGAGAGAGAGACAGACAGACAGGCAGGCAGGCAGGCAGACAGACAGACAGGCAGGTAGAGAGACAGATAGACAGAGAGACAGGCAGACAGACAGACAGACAGACAGACAGAGAGACAGACAGGCAGGCAGACAGACAGACAGACAGGTAGAGAGAGAGACAGACAGACAGGCAGGCAGGCAGGCAGACAGACAGACAGGCAGGTAGAGAGACAGATAGACAGAGAGACAGGCAGACAGACAGACAGACAGACAGACAGAGAGACAGACAGACAGACAGACAGGTAGAGAGAGAGACAGATAGACAGAGAGAGAGAGAGAGAGAGACAGACAGACAGACAGACAGACAGACAGGCAGGCAGGCAGACAGGCAGACAGGCAGGCAGACAGACAGACAGGCAGGCAGACAGACAGACAGACAGGCAGACAGACAGGCAGACAGTCTCCACCTATCAGGATGCTGAAGGTCTTGTTGGGCTCCTTGCCGGTGATGCGGCTGTACAGTTGAGGATAATCCAGCTCCAGACTCTCTAGGAAGGCCGTGTAACCTTTGACCCCCGTCCTGTACAGGATGTCCAGCAGCGCTCCTGAAGGTCACAGGTCAGAGGGTCCAGAGGTCAGAGGCAGGGGTCAGAGGGGTCAGGGGGTCAGAGAGTCAGAGGGGTCAGAGGAGAGAGACCAGTCATCAATGTTCAAGTCACCAGTCTTCAGTGTTCCAGTCACCAGTCTTCAGTGTTCCAGTCACCAGTCTTCAGTGTTCAAGTCACCAGTCTTCAGTGTTCAAGTCACCAGTCTTCAGTGTTCCAGTCACCAGTCTTCAGTGTTCCAGTCACCAGTCTTCAGTGTTCAAGTCACCAGTCTTCAGTGTTCCAGTCACCAGTCTTCAGTGTTTAAGTCACCAGTCTTCAGTGTTCAAGTCACCAGTCTTCAGTGTTCAAGTCACCAGTCTTCAGTGTTCCAGTCACCAGTCTTCAGTGTTCCAGTCACCAGTCTTCAGTGTTCAAGTCACCAGTCTTCCGTGTTCAAGTCACCAGTCTTCAATGTTCAAGTCACCAGTCATCAGTGTTCAAGTCACCAGTCATCCGTGTTCAAGTCACCAGTCTTCAATGTTCAAGTCACCAGTCATCCGTGTTCAAGTCACCAGTCATCCGTGTTCAAGTCACCAGTCTTCAATGTTCAAGTCACCAGTCATCCGTGTTCAAGTCACCAGTCTTCAATGTTCAAGTCACCAGTCATCAGTGTTCAAGTCACCAGTCATCAGTGTTCAAGTCACCAGTCTTCAATGTTCAAGTCACCAGTCTTCAATGTTCAAGTCACCAGTCTTCAGTGTTCAAGTCACCAGTCATCAGTGTTCAAGTCACCAGTCATCAGTGTTCAAGTCACCAGTCTTCAATGTTCAAGTCACCAGTCTTCAGTGTTCAAGTCACCAGTCATCAGTGTTCAAGTCACCAGTCTTCAATGTTCAAGTCACCAGTCTTCAGTGTTCAAGTCACCAGTCTTCAGTGTTCAAGTCACCAGTCATCAGTGTTCAAGTCACCAGTCTTCAATGTTCAAGTCACCAGTCTTCAATGTTCAAGTCACCAGTCTTCAGTGTTCAAGTCACCAGTCATCAGTGTTCAAGTCACCAGTCATCAGTGTTCAAGTCACCAGTCATCAGTGTTCAAGTCACCAGTCTTCAATGTTCAAGTCACCAGTCTTCAGTGTTCAAGTCACCAGTCATCAGTGTTCAAGTCACCAGTCTTCAGTGTTCAAGTCACCAGTCATCAGTGTTCAAGTCACCAGTCTTCAATGTTCAAGTCACCAGTCATCAATGTTCAAGTCACAAGTCACCAGTCTTCAGTGTTCAAGTCACCAGTCATCAATGTTCAAGTCACAAGTCACCAGTCATCAGTGTTCAAGTCACCAGTCATCAGTGTTCAAGTCACCAGTCTTCAATGTTCAAGTCACCAGTCATCAATGTTCAAGTCACAAGTCACCAGTCATCAGTGTTCAAGTCACCAGTCATCAGTGTTCAAGTCACCAGTCTTCAATGTTCAAGTCACCAGTCTTCAGTGTTCAAGTCACCAGTCATCAGTGTTCAAGTCACCAGTCATCAGTGTTCAAGTCACCAGTCTTCAATGTTCAAGTCACCAGTCTTCAGTGTTCAAGTCACCAGTCATCAGTGTTCAAGTCACCAGTCATCAGTGTTCAAGTCACCAGTCTTCAATGTTCAAGTCACCAGTCTTCAATGTTCAAGTCACCAGTCTTCAGTGTTCAAGTCACCAGTCATCAGTGTTCAAGTCACCAGTCTTCAGTGTTCAAGTCACCAGTCATCAGTGTTCAAGTCACCAGTCATCAGTGTTCAAGTCACCAGTCTTCAATGTTCAAGTCACCAGTCATCAGTGTTCAAGTCACCAGTCATCAGTGTTCAAGTCACCAGTCTTCAGTGTTCAAGTCACCAGTCTTCAGTGTTCAAGTCACCAGTCATCAGTGTTCAAGTCACCAGTCATCAGTGTTCAAGTCACCAGTCATCAGTGTTCAAGTCACCAGTCTTCAATGTTCAAGTCACCAGTCTTCAATGTTCAAGTCACCAGTCTTCAGTGTTCAAGTCACCAGTCATCAGTGTTCAAGTCACCAGTCTTCAGTGTTCAAGTCACCAGTCATCAGTGTTCAAGTCACCAGTCTTCAATGTTCAAGTCACCAGTCATCAATGTTCAAGTCACAAGTCACCAGTCTTCAGTGTTCAAGTCACCAGTCTTCAGTGTTCAAGTCACCAGTCATCAGTGTTCAAGTCACCAGTCATCAGTGTTCAAGTCACAAGTCACCAGTCTTCAATGTTCAAGTCACCAGTCATCAATGTTCAAGTCACAAGTCACCAGTCATCAGTGTTCAAGTCACCAGTCATCAGTGTTCAAGTCACCAGTCTTCAATGTTCAAGTCACCAGTCTTCAGTGTTCAAGTCACCAGTCATCAGTGTTCAAGTCACCAGTCATCAGTGTTCAAGTCACCAGTCTTCAATGTTCAAGTCACCAGTCTTCAGTGTTCAAGTCACCAGTCATCAGTGTTCAAGTCACCAGTCATCAGTGTTCAAGTCACCAGTCTTCAATGTTCAAGTCACCAGTCTTCAGTGTTCAAGTCACCAGTCATCAGTGTTCAAGTCACCAGTCTTCAGTGTTCAAGTCACCAGTCATCAGTGTTCAAGTCACCAGTCATCAGTGTTCAAGTCACCAGTCATCAGTGTTCAAGTCACCAGTCTTCAATGTTCAAGTCACCAGTCATCAGTGTTCAAGTCACCAGTCATCAGTGTTCAAGTCACCAGTCTTCAGTGTTCAAGTCACCAGTCTTCAGTGTTCAAGTCACCAGTCATCAGTGTTCAAGTCACCAGTCATCAGTGTTCAAGTCACCAGTCATCAGTGTTCAAGTCACCAGTCTTCAATGTTCAAGTCACCAGTCTTCAATGTTCAAGTCACCAGTCTTCAGTGTTCAAGTCACCAGTCATCAGTGTTCAAGTCACCAGTCTTCAGTGTTCAAGTCACCAGTCATCAGTGTTCAAGTCACCAGTCTTCAATGTTCAAGTCACCAGTCATCAATGTTCAAGTCACAAGTCACCAGTCTTCAGTGTTCAAGTCACCAGTCTTCAGTGTTCAAGTCACCAGTCATCAGTGTTCAAGTCACCAGTCTTCAGTGTTCAAGTCACCAGTCATCAGTGTTCAAGTCACCAGTCTTCAATGTTCAAGTCACCAGTCATCAATGTTCAAGTCACAAGTCACCAGTCTTCAGTGTTCAAGTCACCAGTCTTCAGTGTTCAAGTCACCAGTCATCAGTGTTCAAGTCACCAGTCATCAGTGTTCAAGTCACAAGTCACCAGTCTTCAATGTTCAAGTCACCAGTCATCAATGTTCAAGTCACAAGTCACCAGTCATCAGTGTTCAAGTCACCAGTCATCAGTGTTCAAGTCACCAGTCTTCAATGTTCAAGTCACCAGTCTTCAGTGTTCAAGTCACCAGTCATCAGTGTTCAAGTCACCAGTCATCAGTGTTCAAGTCACCAGTCTTCAATGTTCAAGTCACCAGTCTTCAGTGTTCAAGTCACCAGTCATCAGTGTTCAAGTCACCAGTCATCAGTGTTCAAGTCACCAGTCTTCAATGTTCAAGTCACCAGTCTTCAATGTTCAAGTCACCAGTCTTCAGTGTTCAAGTCACCAGTCATCAGTGTTCAAGTCACCAGTCTTCAGTGTTCAAGTCACCAGTCATCAGTGTTCAAGTCACCAGTCATCAGTGTTCAAGTCACCAGTCATCAGTGTTCAAGTCACCAGTCTTCAATGTTCAAGTCACCAGTCTTCAGTGTTCAAGTCACCAGTCATCAGTGTTCAAGTCACCAGTCATCAGTGTTCAAGTCACCAGTCTTCAATGTTCAAGTCACCAGTCTTCAATGTTCAAGTCACCAGTCTTCAGTGTTCAAGTCACCAGTCATCAGTGTTCAAGTCACCAGTCTTCAGTGTTCAAGTCACCAGTCATCAGTGTTCAAGTCACCAGTCATCAGTGTTCAAGTCACCAGTCATCAGTGTTCAAGTCACCAGTCTTCAATGTTCAAGTCACCAGTCATCAGTGTTCAAGTCACCAGTCTTCAGTGTTCAAGTCACCAGTCTTCAGTGTTCAAGTCACCAGTCATCAGTGTTCAAGTCACCAGTCATCAGTGTTCAAGTCACCAGTCATCAGTGTTCAAGTCACCAGTCTTCAATGTTCAAGTCACCAGTCTTCAATGTTCAAGTCACCAGTCTTCAGTGTTCAAGTCACCAGTCATCAGTGTTCAAGTCACCAGTCTTCAGTGTTCAAGTCACCAGTCATCAGTGTTCAAGTCACCAGTCTTCAATGTTCAAGTCACCAGTCATCAATGTTCAAGTCACAAGTCACCAGTCTTCAGTGTTCAAGTCACCAGTCTTCAGTGTTCAAGTCACCAGTCTTCAGTGTTCAAGTCACCAGTCTTCAGTGTTGGTTTTCTTACCGACTTTGCGTCGGCGGATGACGAGGCTCGGGTCGTTGAAGATCTGCTCCTCATCCTCAGCACTGATCACCTGACAACAGAAAACATGATCAATAACTTAACTGAAGGGGGAGGAGGAGCAGCAGGAGGTGCAGCAGCAAGAGGTGCAGGAGGAGGAGGAGCAGCAAGAGGAGGAGTAGCAGCAGCAGTAAGAGCAGCAGGAGCAGCAGGAGGAGGAGCAGCAGCAGCAGGAGGAGGAGGAGCAGGAGGAACAGCAGCAGGAGGAGGAGCAGCAGCAAGAGGAGGAGCAGGAGGAGGAGCAGCAGCAGGAGGAAGAGCAGGAGGAAGAGCAGCAGGAGCAGCAGCAGCAGCTGGAGCAGCAGGAGGAGGAGCAGCAGCAGGAGGAGGAGCAGGAGCAGGAGCAGCAGCAGCAGCAGCAGGAGGAGGAGCAGGAGGAAGAGCAGCAGGAGCAGCAGCAGCCGCTGGAGCAGCAGGAGGAGGAGCAGCAGCAGGAGGAGGAGCAGCAGCAGCAGGAAGAGCAGCAGGAGGACGAGCAGAAGCAAGAGGAGGAGGATCAGCAGGAGGAGCAGGAGAAGGAGGAGCAGGAGGAGCAGCAGTACCTGACACTGGCGGAGGTACGGAGTGATGAGCGACGGCTCGATGGTTTTGATCAGCAGCAACCTGAACTCATCCAACTGCAACCAGCAGAGATCATCCTCACACACTCCATCCATCACACACACACACTGAGACACACACACACACACACACACTGAGACACACACACACACTGAGACACACACACACACACACACACTGAGACACACACACTGAGAAACACACACACACACACACTGAGACACACACTGAGACACGCACACACA
>NW_027280808.1:0-50242 GCF_046629955.1 Centroberyx affinis
TGTAGACACCAAATTAGGTGTTGGAGGCACGTAAAGTGTTAAAACTCTGTTTTCCCAGCATGAATCGGTTCCATGAAGGAGACACGACTGTAACCAGGCAGTAGAGTCTCAGTGCAGCAGCTCAGTGGACAGTCAGGGTGTTGTGGTCGGGTGCTGGGTGGACGATCAGTTTGACTTCAATGCCGGAGACCGGAGTTCAATTCTCGGTTTGTAGGAAGGAAATTTTTACTGTGAGTCACATTCTTATTTAACTGACCAAAGACTTTCACTGACCTTAACCAAGGTGTTTTAGTTTTCTAAACTTAAGCGTCAACCTTTAGCTGAAAATGTCAAGTCGAATTCATGTTTTTGTCACAGAATCCAGTTCGTAGTGGAGGAAAGTAATTTTCACGTAATTCATGTCCACAGCAGGTTTCACAGCTTTCAGAGTTTGTGCTCATTTCCCAAGTTCTTATGAGGTCAGGTTGGCAGAAACACCACAGCAATGAACGCTTAGCAACAAGGATGGAGACTAAATAAAAAACAAGGAACTCGCGGATTACCACTTTAAGAATGAACTAATGCAGTGAAAACAAGTCTAAAGTCTTCATCGTTTTAAGTGTTATCAGTTGAGCACTGGAACATGTGTGGCTATTTATTGAAATCTCTGGGAAGTGCAGTGCAGGAACACCAAGCGCTTGGCACCAAAGACGGAAACAAAATAAAATAAAAACAGCATCCTGTGGATTACCACTTCAGACTGTGGGGTTGGAACCCAAAATGAGTCACAGGCCGGAATCTGATGGCTCCCCACATGACAGGAGTCCTGGTATGTTTTAATGAGCCGGGGTCAAAGAGCCGCAACACATTTCAGATCTGAGGCCCGGGGCTGAAACAGTCCGGGACCCTGAGAGATAAGATAAGGTGGGGTAAGATGAGATAAAATAACATGGAGTGAACTTTATTTGTCCCTGTGAAGG
Source organism: Centroberyx affinis (assembly GCF_046629955.1). Lineage (NCBI taxonomy): Eukaryota > Metazoa > Chordata > Actinopteri > Beryciformes > Berycidae > Centroberyx > Centroberyx affinis. Next base: position 960 of record NW_027280808.1, read on the forward strand.
CCAAGAAGAGGTGCAGGTTGGACAACACACAGTTAAAAAAAAATTATTAAGGATATAGATAAGATAGTACGACAGTGTATTAGGGCTATTGTAGGTGATTTTTTCTTTCTTTACCACAGCTGGGGGGAGGGGGGAATATTACGAGAAAAAAGTCAGAAGTCAGAAATTTGCAAGAAAAAACTCTCATAAAAGTCAGAAATTTAGGATTAAAAAAACTCTGAATTTCTGAGATTAAAGTCAGAAATTTGTGAGAAAAAAACATGTTGCTTCACTTTCCAAGGTAGGATCAAACAAATGGAACAAAGTTGACTTATCTAGATAGTGAAATTAATTAAGTTGGTAGATGATAGAGTTTCTTTCTCATAAATTTCTGACTTTCATCTCAGAAATTCTGCTTTTTTTCTCTTGCAATTTCTGACTTCATCTCAGAAAAAAAAACTGAATCTCAGAAATTATGATTTTTTTTCTCACAAAATTCTGACTTTCATCTCAGAAAATTTGTATTTTTTTAAAGTAGATTTCTGACTTTAATCTCAGAAATTAAGATGTTTTTTTCTCACAAATTTCTGACTTTATAATCTCAGAAATTTTGCATTTTTTCCTCTCACAAATTTCTGACTTTCATCTCAGAAAATTTGTATATTTTTAAGGAAGATTTCTGACTTGAATCTCAGAAATTCAGTTTTTTGTTCTCGCAAATGTCTGAGTTTCATCTCATAAACTCTGTGTTTTTTTTCTCATAAATATCTGACTTTAATCTCAGAAATTCTTTAGTTTTTTTCTCAGAACATTGAACCCCCCCCGGCTGCAGTTGTGGTAAAAAATGAATTTCACCCAGAGTGGCCCTAATACTCTGTCGTAACATGGAGTGTCGGCAGCTGAAGTAGAATTTGCACGATCATAGTTATTGATCGATGTACAGATCTGCGGTTACCTCAGTGAGACTTGGTTCTTTTATGATGTTCTGTTTAATGTTTCATGCTGCTCTCTTCCCTCTCCAGCCACACTGTGATCTACTGTTTAATTTCAATGATTAATGTCCTTCCTCCTCTCTCTCTCTCTCTCTCTCTCTCTCTCTCTCTCTCTCTCTCTCTCTCTCTCTCTCTCTCTCTCTCTCTCTCTCTCCGCTTCTCGTCTGATCTCCACACCAGCAGGAGTTTTTAAGGTCATTTCTTTTCATCAGACTTCTCCTTTATCTTTATTTTGAGTTCCCACAAGTAAGACCAGAATGAGCCCTGATTAGGACAAGAAACTTTCCGCCCGTTCAGGAATTTGGGGATTTGGAGGCCAAATTTTGGAATGGAAAGGTTTTTGGGAGATCAGAAGTATTTTTCTTAATTTATTGTCCTTATAGCCATTTCCCTGCCTTCTATGTCTTCTACACTTGGAGTTTTTAAAGCCAATGCTTTTCATTAAACCTCCACTTTATCTCATATGACCTTCTGTAAACCATAAATCCTGAGTCTCAATAGATTTCCATGGGAGAAAGTAAGTTGTTATGACAGCAGACATTTCTATGCTGACACTATAACTGTTTGCTGTTTTCCTAACTGACCAATTTAGCAGTTTTACTAACTGACCATTTTAGCAGTTTTACTAACTGACCATTTTTGCCATTTTACTAACTGACCGATTTCGCCATTTTTCTTACTGACCGATTTCGCCGTTTTACTAACTGACCGATTTTGCCATTTTATTAACTGACCAATTTCGCCGTTTTACTAACTGACCGATTTCGCTGTTCTACTAACTGACCGATTTTGCCATTTTACTAACTGACCAATTTCGCCGTTTTACTAACTGACCGATTTCGCTGTCTTACTAACTGACCATTTTTGCCATTTTACTAACTGACCGATTTCGCTGTTCTACTAACTGACCGATTTTGCCATTTTACTAACTGACCAATTTCGCCGTTTTACTAACTGACCGATTTTTCCATTTTACTAACTGACCGATTTTGCCATTTTACTAACTGACCAATTTAGCAGTTTTACTAACTGACCGATTTTGCCATTTTATTAACTGACCAATTTCGCCGTTTTACTAACTGACCGATTTTGCCATTTTATTAACTGACCAATTTAGCAGTTTTACTAACTGACCATTTTTGCCATTTTACTAACTGACCGATTTCGCTGTTCTACTAACTGACCAATTTAGCAGTTTTACTAACTGACCAATTTTGCCGTTTTACTAACTGACCGATTTCGCCGTTTTACTGACTGACCGATTTTCCAAATTACACTGATTGGCCTAAAGGGGGGTACTACAACATTTGTTTACAACATTTCTCTGTATATCACACACATTATCTCGGACGCCGCTGATCACATTTTCACAAAATTGAAGAGAATGATGTGTCTCACTGCTCCATTCTGACCGGCCACGTGTGTTTACTTGTTACTGGTGTAATTGGCCCAAAGGGAGAGTGAATCATTCAACATGTTTACGGTTGCTTTGTTGTAAATCTGGTGTTGTGAAGGTAAAATGAGTAATATTCTCCGTTCCCTTCCCTTCCCTTTTGTAAAAAAACAAAACAAAACAAGAACTGTTCATCAAGCTGTAGAGATATATCAGTCAACAACACCCCATCTGCCAAAAAGTCCACGTCTGAAACTCATGTCTGTACTTCATGTCGAGGCAGCAGGGAAAACCAAACAGAGGTGTGAAAAAACAAAAAGTGATTACTGTAAACCACGAACTCTTCCTTTCCATGGTGACGCATGGTTTCTGTTTGTTGTGATGTGATTCCCTTCATGGGCGTAACGCAGCAGACAGAGGTGGAACCGTCACTCAGACCAGAATCCTTCATGAGAACCCTTCCTGTATCAGAGCTGTCGGCTGTCGTCTGCGAACGGTGACTCAGCCTGATGATTTATAGACGTTGGCAGCTGCCTCCCAGGCTGTGGGCAGGAGTGTGTTGTGTGTCGTACTGAAGGAGTGTCACTCTGGTGTTTCCCTTGGTGAGACTCCAGGAGAGAATCCCCAGATTGGTAGGCAGCGCTTCGGAAACAAACAGAAACAAAACAATTAGGCCAAAACCTCATACCTGGTGCAGGTTCACCATCACCGCCCATACCGATATCTTCAGTACCAATGTCTTCAGTACTGATATCTTCAATACCGATATCTTCAGTACCGATATCTTCAGTACCAATATCTTCAAAACCGATATCTTCAGTACCAATATCTTCAAAACCGTTATCTTCAGTACCGATATCTTCAGTACCAATATCTTCAAAACCGATATCATCAATACCGATATCTTCAGTACCGATATCTTCAATACCGATATCTTCAGTACCGATATCTTCAGTACCAATATCTTCAGTACCAATATCTTAAATACAGATATCTTCAGTACCGATATCAGCTCCAATGCTTCAAATTCAGTACTGGATCTGAAGCAATACACTCTTTGAGGAACATGTTTTTTGGTGGAACGAAAGCGTAAAGAGTAAATTATTTTCTGTGTATGTCATATGCTTTTTTCTTAAGAAGAATCAAACCACTCACATTTGATGTTCTCAATTACGGAAGCCCATTGAGGACATGTATATTCAAGCGCTGTTTTTTCCGTGTCAACAAGTTAATTTTCTTTGTTTTTTCTTGGTGGAATGAAAGCACAATTTAGTATGTGATGTATGTATATGTCATATGCTTTTCTAAATATAAGTGAACCACACTCATTTGATGTTCTCAATAAATAAATCCCATAAGCTAGAAGAAATGTAGAGTTCTCATTGTACGTATCCAACAATCTGAAGCCTTTTGATAGCTTCCAGTACCTCAGAATCAATACTGAAACCAGACATTGGGCAGATTAGGTGATTGAACATCCAATCTGAAAGTATCGGGACCTGCAGACAGTCCAGACAGTCCTGGAGAGTCATCAGTGTAGACTAAAATCCTTATTTGCAAAACACATGTAACAACGCCAAAACATAATTTCTGTTTTTTGCGATAACATTGGACCAAACATTATTTTTCCACAAGTGTCATGAACAATTTTCCAAGAGCAAGATAATGTCTCCAGCTGTGAGCAATTTGTTTCTGTGATCATGTTGGACATTTAACTAAATGTTATTTTTCCATAAAGCTGCTGAAAGAAAGCTGCAGTCTCCAGCTGAGAGCAATTTCTCCAGCAAGCGTCTTTAATTTTGTTCATATTTCACAAACTGACATGTTTGTTGCATGTTGGGGCTTCAGTGATTTCCGCCTTAAATCTATTTCAGATACTTGCTGGGAACAAGTGCAATTACAAACACGTCAAGATTAAATATTTTTAGCATGGCATTATGGGTTGACACATGCAAACATCTTATTTTGTTTACAACACTATTATTGTCATTTCAATAATGCAAAAGCCAAATAAGATAGGAGGAGATGTACCAACATTTCCCAGAATTCTTAGGCATACAGCCACTTTATGCTGTTTATTATTGGTTTTATTGGTCTGCAAAAGCCCAGTTTACATGGTTATGATCAGAAATCACTGCTTATTCATTTACACAGGGGGATTTGCACTTATTGGAAGTAGGATGAACATGAATAAAAACAACTTATACAAAAAAGACCTTAGTGAGGATATGAACTATTCAGAATAGTTTGAGTTTTGTTCTCAACACTCATTACTCAGCAGTGAAGTCTCTAAGATTATGAGCAAAATCCTATTGTTTGCTATTTAATTTTAATTACTTTAACTTTAAAACCACATTGAGCACAAATAAATACCAAATGTCACACTTTAATGTTCAAAATACAACAGTTCTAAACAGTTTGCCATTGAAAGGCTCAGATGTAGATGTGAGACTTTTGCTCAGATGTCTTTATTTTTTTAAATATTATATTCACTTCATTGAGATATATTTTAATACGCATATAACCAAATTTTTCCCTTTCATTTAATGCGATCACAGTGCATCACTCACAGCAAAGTTCATGTACAAGATTCAAAGCCCTTGATGATTATTTTGTGCCTAATCCATCAAGTTCCTTCAGAAAGCCAAATTAGGAAACAATTCTGATATTTCCCCATGAAATATCGCTTGTGATTCTGTCTGGCTTTCAACAAAAACATTTCTGTTTATCCTCATTCATCATCGGATGAGGCTTTGGTGAGCGAGGGAGGCTCCGAGCAAAAATACATTTCAGTTTCCCCATGAAATCTAAAGTGATGCAATCATCACTGCAGTTCTTGCGGCGATCCATCATCGGCTTTCAGCTCCTCAGAAAGAATGATAAAAGAAGCGCTTCAAACTCTGTGTTCCAGCTGTGAAAGAGAGAGAGAGAAAGAGAGAAATAAAGAAAGAAGGCATTTTGACAGTTTTTTCCTCAGTTAAGGGAAAGAGACAAAAGTGGATAGAAAGGATAGAAAGCCTTGTGAGTAGAAGCTTGCTGGTTCGAATTTGTCTGCAGAAAAATGTGAATGCATAAGGCTGTTCCCTCCCTCAGCAGCTACAGCTGAGGAGCCACTGAGCAAGACACAATCCCAAACTGCTCTGATGAAGCTTCAACCACAGTCTTGTACTTTTGGCCTCCGGGTTAAAGGAGTAGTTCACCCAAAAATGAAAATTCTGTCATTATCTACTCACCCTCATGCCAGTTGAAACACGGGTGAATATAACGTCCATATAACGCTGTATTCCATTGGAAGTCGGAAGTTCGATAGTTCTGATTTAGTATTCCCGACTTCCGATCTAAATGCGTTCCAGTGTGTCTTTTCATAACACAAAAACTACATATCAAGTAAAATCACGTACAAATTGATGCAAAGGCAGTTCAGTTTACTTTTCACCATGAGCGCCTCCATACTGCTGTGAGGTCAGCTGTGTTTACTGTATGTCGGAGAACTCGGGCAGAATGGATCTTGCCCGAATTTCCGACTGGGAACTCCGACTTGAACGACCGGTCTGTTGCACTTTTCCGTGTCGGAAGTTGTTTTTCTCCGAGTTCAATGGAATGCAGTATAACACAGCCAAATGATCGCAGTGAGTGGAAAAGACCGATATTTACACCATTATCTAGAGAAAATGTAGAAAATGTAGAAAACATTCACGAGTGCCTTGCTCAAAGGTAGCTGTCGGGGGATTTATCATTCACTTTCCCCGCCCAGATTTTCCCCCTCAGTCTGGGATTTGAGCTGTTTTCTGCCCATGGACCTGCTATCTCTAACTGCTATATTTACACGGGCACAAAAAAATCTGATTTTGCATCTGCTGTTTTCATTGTTGAAGCAACATGGGGGGGAAACAACAGATCTGGGTCATGTAAGGGAAATGGAAAAAAAACAGAATTTTCATGCCTGTGCAAATCCTACCTGATTTTATCTACAATTCCCACATTTGCACATGCACAAACAAACAAACAAAAACGAAAATCACTCATATCTGAAGATTTCATGTTTCAACAGGGAAATGCATCAGATCTGAGTCACAGAGGGTAAAGTTGTCATGCCTGAATAAATCCGGACTGTGTGATAACTGAGGTGTGTGAGCTGTGTGTTTTCGTTGGTAGGCTGTGTTCACTCTGCATCTAGAAGAGTCCCAATTCAGGTTTTTTCCCTCACATGTGCCACAGACCCAATGTTTTCTTATGTGAACGGCACTGAGACAACTCACTTAATTCTGGCAGCTTGGTTGAGCTAGCATTAAACCTGCAATAAGCGATATTAGACCTTCTAACCAATCCTGAAACTAATGTGTGCTATGTGGAGATTTCATTGAGACATAATGATATAAACCAACATCCACACAGCAGCAGCTGTGTTGATGTTTTCTGCTCTTTTCTAAAGCTTGTTGTCAAATTCCTCTCCTGAACGAAGCTCCTCCCACTCCATTCAGCAGCTTTTCATTTTTTAAAACTAGCTTGTCTCCTCCTTCGCTGTTTAAAAGCGGTGCTCTCCCCCTCCCATTCCTGAAAAAAATCTAGAAAGATCTGTCAAAGTGAGACTGTTAGCCTTTATGCACGCTGCTTTGCTAGGTTTCTCCTTTGTAGGCCTCCGTAGTTCAGAGGCTTTGCTGTGTGTTATTTACAAATGTGTTGTGGTTTGTGTCGCCCTCTAGTGGTCAGAAAATTTTGCTTATTGCAGCTTTAACATGGAGGACAATGAGACACAACGAGAGAAAGAAAGAGTTGATTTGGAGACACGTCAGTTGACCTTATTCACACGGCGGCCATTTTGAACACTCGGGTGGGAAATTCTACCTGGAAGATCGGCATAAATCTAGCATTACTTCAACACATAAGTGAGAACTTCAGATAGACAAACAGTTACCAGATTAACTAGCAACATTGACAACAACTGCCTGAATTTAGCAGGAAGTTAGCTAGTTAGCTTACTTGTTAGTTAGCTACTAGCTAGCTGCCTAGACTCGACTCTGGGGTAGAGATACTGGGCCAAATACATTAAAATGTGAACCAATATCCCTCTGATTCTTGAGATACATTTGTTTCTGATATGTTTTTCATTGTGAATGTGTGAAATACTAAGTGTAGAGCAACTGGACCTGCTCTTCTAGGTAGTTTCTTCTAGGTAGTTCAGATACCATAACCAAAATGTGCAGAGGCGTAGCTACAAAACCAGACATGACGTCTTTTCTTATCGTTACTCTTCGTATCTTTTCCTCATCGCTGTCGGTTCATATCGGTACGGGACGCGGGTTACATCCCGGAACAAGATACGAACAGTCGTCCAAACAAATGAGATATCAGCGGCGACCCGGGAGTTGAGCGTGAAGTCGTTCGGCGTGAACGCGGCCTGGCCTGCTGTGTGTCTGCCGGCAGGACGCAGCAGTGCCACTTATCTGATGGGAGATGGAGCTCACCTTCCTGCCTGCATCAATCTCACTTAGTCTGGAATGTAAAGACGGCTGCCGGCCAACGGGAACATCAGATTCTGTTGCATGCTGGGTCTTTCTCTCTCACTCACACACACACACACACACACACATGCTCTCTCTGTCATACACACTCATGCATGCTCCAGTCTCTCTCTCTCCTCTCTCTCTCTCTCTATCTCTCCATCTGTCTCCCTCTCTATCTCTCTGAGTGCCTGCTTATGGGCAGGAAGGGCAATTTAGCAGCAAGCATTTTCTGTTATTGGGAATTTTCCGTGGTAATGATGCTGAATGAACTGGACATCTGATATTAAACTAAATGCGACCGAAAACCACGTCGTGTCACGCTCGACTGGCGTGCGTTTTCCACGTCTAGACAGGCGATGTTGAAAAATGAAATGAAAAATGAATTTTTGCCGGGGCATTGTGGTCACTCAGCAAAAGCAAAAAGTATATACTGTCAACTCTGAACAGCCTGAGGAAATACAACAAGTACAACCTTTGGAATAAAATAATAACAGTGTGATGCTTTACTGATCTCCACAGGGAGGTCAGAGGCAGCTGCTCAAGTCAGTCTCAAGTCAAGTTCAAGTCATTAATGTCAAGTCTCAAGTCTAAATGTAGAACAGCAAAACAAGTCAGAACAAATCAAGAGTCCAGTATCAATTTAATATCTTAAAGAAAACTAAATATCTAGGACTTTTCAATGCAATATGGTTTTAATAGGATAAAAACTTGGTAAGAGCATCATGAGTTTGATTTCTATAATCAGTTTCAACTTCAATAAATTCAATCATTCCATACAAATTCAGAAAACAGAATTTAAATTCAGTCGTCTGCTGGAACAAATCTCATCACTTTCAATCTAAGTCATTTACACAAACACAAGATCTCAAGTCAAGACTTTAGAAACCTTTTCAAGTCATCAGAGTACAAGTCAGAGTCAAGTCCCAAGTCACCAGAACCCAAGTCAAGTCGAGCCTCAAGTTCATGCATCAAGTCTCAAGCTAGTAAAACTGTGACTCGAGTCTGATGAGTCGAAGTCATGTGACTCAAGTCCCCACCTCTAACTAATACTAAGCAAAATGTAGATTGCTGTAGATTGAGGGGAGTCATTCCTATGTTCCCAGGGTCCTATGTTCCCCTGTTCTATATAGCACATAATGGGAACCTGAAAAAGATCTTCCCCAGCTCTGTATTCACTTAATATAGTTAGTTAGAGTTAGGGTTAAATATAGGACCCTGGGAGAGCACATATGTAGAACTGGGGAACATGGGACCCTGGGAACATAGGACCCTTTGTCATGTTCCCATTATGTGCCATATAAATCTGGGGAACATAGGACCCTGGGAACATAGGACCTTGGGAACATAGATACACGCCCGATTGAGGAAACCTGGGAAGAATTCTGGTATTCTGGTTATATTTATAAAGAAAAGCTGTCATCTTTTAACCGACTGTCAATCTTTCTACTAATCAGTTTGTCTGTTTAACATTGGTCCTGTGTCTGCTGTATGTATTGAGACTCTCTGTGCTTTTTGTATCACTTACTTACATAAACTGCATGGTTATAGCTCTACTGACACCTGCTTACATGTCCTGCTGCTTTAAAAGTTTAACCAATGCCCTTTGTATAGAATTGATTCCCTATTAATGCTTTGACATGAATATGCCTGTTTGTTAATGTTCCTAACATTTGTTTTTTAAATTTAGGCTGCCAACCCTAAAATCTGGTCAGATACTACAGATGAAAACTGTGTCTATGAGTGTTGATTGAAAATTGGGTAACATTTTACAATAAGGGTACATTAATAAAGGGTTAGTTAATGCTTAATAAGCATTAACTAACCCTTTATTAACAGTTAAATTATGTGTCTGGTAATCATTTACTAATGGTGTTCATGTTAACTAAGGTATTAATTTATACATTATTTAATAGTCAACTTTATAAACTATCAAATGTATAAATTAATACCTTAGTTAACATGAACACATTAGTAAATTACACATTAGTTATCTGCTAGCATTAACTAACCCTTATTAAGCATTAACAAGCCCTTATTAAGCATTAACTAACCCTTAACTTAGTGTACCCTTATTGTAAAGTGTTACCGAAAATTGTAACAAAGAAACAAAATATGTAATGTTAGTCTGAACGGCTTGTTTTGCTCATCACATAATTCACCTACTGTTTGCTAATTTGCGCTAGTTCAAATTAACACTAAAGATTTACAGATTGCATCAGCAGCCGGCTGTAGTGAACAGTGTAAAGATGAGTAGACATGCTGATATGTATTTAACATTACCTGAGAGAATAAGCTCTAGTGAAGTTAATGTCATTCACTCACCTTCACAGCAGGTTGAGATAAAGGTAAAAGACAAAAAACAAGAGGAAGAGTCGACACATTCATCAATCAAAATTTACTATGAAAACACTCAAAGCGGGGCGTCCTGGTTTAGAGGTCCAAGGCAAAGTAAAGTGTAAACTTGACATCCTGGGTTTGAATCTTTTGTGACACGTCATATCTCTCTCTCTCTCTCTCTCTCTCTCTCTCCTCTCTCTCTCTCTCTCTCTCTCTCTCTCTCTCTCTCTCTCTCTCTCTCTCTCTCTCTCTCTCTCTCTCTCTCTCCTCTCTCTCTCTCCCCAGTCTTTCCTGTCTCTCTCAGCTTAGAACTATCTAATAAAGACAAAAGATGCCAACAAAAACAATTAGCTTGTAAACCAAATCAATTATTGTCAGTGTTATCGTCAAAACTTAAAAACTACGGTATGGACTTCCCATCCGCTACAATACAAACTGAGCTGCAGCTTTACAGTTTGTCTCCATAACACTCTGACCTGTCTGACTTTAACTTCTTTATCAGTTTCTTCAAGTTCAAGTTAATGTGTTTCTACAGCCCTTTATCACATGCCTGTCTCAAAGGACTGTACAGAGAGCCTAACTAGATCTGACTGGTCAACAGTCAACAATCAATGGGTTAGTTAATGCTTAATAAGCATTAACTAACCCTTAATTAACAGTTAACTAATGTGTCTGGTAATCATTTACTAATGTGTTCATGTTAACTAAGGTATTAATTTATACATTATTTAATAGTCATCTTTATAAACTATGAAATGTATAAATTAATACCTTAGTTAAACATGAACACCATTAGTAAATTACACATTAGTTAACTGTTAATTAAGGGTTAGTTAATGCTTATTAAGCATTAACTAACCCTTAACTTAGTGACCCTTATTGTAAAGTGTTACCAGTCTCCAGGCTTATCAAGCTCATTTTAGGATATTTTTTTGTGTGAAATCATCTCACTGCACTGGCAGATAATTTTACTGGTTTCAACAAATTTGACGTGTTTTTCAGGAGAACTTTTACATCTTACAATATAACGTTTCAGGACATTGAAATCGTCTTGGACAAAGTTTCTTGTTTCAACATTTTCTTCATTGTTTTATGATGATTTCTTGAAAGAAGTCATATTCTCGCATGAATCAAGTAAAATCTACTGAAACCAGCAGATTATCTGCCAGTGCAGTGAGAGAACTTGACTAAAAAAATATCATGAAATAAGCTGATAGGTCTGGAGACAAGAGAAAATCACTGGACAGCTTTCCATTCTTTTTCAGTGTAGGCTCAGTTGAGGTAGAGCAGGTGCTTCTGGGTAAAACTCTGGTGCAAAGTAAAGCCGCCTCATCACACGGACTTTCAACTGCTTTTAATCGAGCTCAGGTTCAGTTCAGCCGCGTGACAAATGTCCTCCGTTTTTTCTTTCTCTTTCCCTCTGTCTGTGGGCGTAATGAATGTTTCCAGGGAAAGGGTGATTAATTAAAACCCCTGAAGCTAGCTGACCTCCGCTGCTTGGTATGCTGCGGGCGAGATTAATTAAGAAGTGCTGCAGATGAAAGGAGCAGCCGGAGGCGTCCTCTGCTCCTCTGGTCGCTCTCTAATAAAGCTCTTCCACCGGATCAGAGGAGTCGCTACACACTCATCTGTCTGGGAAAAAAACTCCTTTAACCCTTCAAACCTGGCAGGGTGTACTTTAATTTCCCCCTTAGTTCTCTCTCTTTTTTTGTTTAAATATTTTGTGAAACTATCCGTGGCTCTATATTCTTCCATATGTAACATATACACCGTCCGTCTAAAGTCTGGACCACCAATGTTCTGTGTTTTTCATTCTCTTAAAGCTATTTTGATCTACAGTCTTCTGCTTAAATGTTTGAAATTAGTTTCTTAGACAAATATAAATAGTGAAGTTGATCCTATGTATGAATTTCTTTCCAAAGCCTTTGCCTTTCCATCAAGGCAAAGAATCTAAAATATAAGATAGTTTGGATTTGTTTAACACTTTTTTGGTCGTTGCATAATTCCATTTGTGTTATTTCATAGTTTTGATGTTTTTACTGTTATTCTAAAATGTGGAAAATAGTAAAAATAAAGAAAAATGTGGTGTGTCCAAACTTTTGACTTTTTCTTCTGTTTACTCCATATAAACCTGTTCATATTTATATGGCAAATTGTTACCCACCAAGCAGTATTGTGCCTAATCGCAATCAAATTAAAATCAACATAAAATGTATGGCTGGGTGGATGGATGGAGAAAATAAAAAAATAAGTAAAAAAAAAGCATCACATTCAACAGTTTCTTCAGTCAGCCTCACTGTGGTGTTTCTGCACTGCGCCTCCCACAGATCACCTGTCAATCAAACAGTGTGGGCGGAGCTTGGATTTTCTGTTGCTGCAGTTTGAGTTTCTCTTCTCTCTGTCTGTTCAGTCATGGTGGCTATCACTGCTCATGCTAACTACCCAGTTCTTCTTCTTCTGTTGATTCCAAACAATCGGGAGACATAAAACGCATTATAGAAAAATGCTGCAGATTATTAATTTAACATTCAAACATTCAATATGTCACATCTCCATGCACATTCCCCCTCTTACTGTATCTCTCTGTTCCTTGATACATTAGAAACCCTCTGTCTATCTTCAGACTGATGAAGTGCCTCTTGCTGTAGCTGCTCTCCTCTCTCTGAGCTGATTGGACGTGGCAGCTTCTCTCTGCTCTGATGCCAGGAAGGACACATTTACTTTTCAGCCACTTAGCTGCTGTTACCCTGATGAGCAGGTGGGAGTTCAGATGGGGCTGATGAAGGAGACTTGGCTGTCGGCGGGCAAAACCTGATCTCACAAATACTGACATGAACACGACTTGTTAACACCAAATGGTGGCGTGTAAAGTGTTAAAATTCTGTGTTTCCAGCAGAAAACAGTTACATGAAGGAGACATTGTATACAGTGACTCTAAGGCAGTGGTTCTCAACGTGGGGTCCGGGGACCACCAGGGTTCCTTGAGGGGGTTCCAGGGGGTCCCCAGCAAATTGATATTGTTGTTATTGTTAAACTGTTAAACAATAACAATTATGATAAATTTCACCAATTGTTAAACTTCACCACCATCATTATTATTATTATTAGATAAAAATAACAATACAACACAAAACAGAAACATAACTACAAGGCAACTGTCGAACAAAATATAGTAAGTAGACAGAATAGAAATCACAGCCCAATTATGAACAAAAACAAAAACTTCAACTTCTTAAACTTCACCATTATTTCATTTACAAGAAGTTAACACAACTAGAGAATGTAGAAGACACTGTTTTGATCATAGTTTCTCTGTTATCTCTCTACCTACAATACAAATAGTCATGAAATTCTGGACAAAATCATATCTGACAATAAAAATATTCTCAGATTTGGGTCTGAGAGACAAAATCTCATCAAATGGGGGTCCGTGGCTCTAATGTGGACTACATCAGGGGTCCTTGATATGAAAAAGGTTGAGAATCACTGCTCTAAGGACACGGGGATATCTGATCCATCTATTGTCAGGGAGCTCTGACCTCTGACCTCTGACCTCCTTGATGATGCAGGAATTGAAATGTGTTCTACTGTGTGAGTCGCTCTGGAGAAGCTAAAGCTAGAGCTAAAACTGAGCTTCAGCTAAATGTCTACCACCTAACGTGAATGTGCTGTAAATGTAAGAACATTACTCTCTAGCAGATTGAAAACAGATTCATTGGGTGGTTTTGTTTTGTTTTGTTTGTTTGTTGTGGTTTTGTTTGTTTTGTTTTGAAAAGAATATTGTGTTAATTTTGTCATTCTGACTGTTTACAGTTTCTCTTTGGTTCACTTTCTAGCAGATTGAAAACAGATTCATTGGGTGTTATGGGTGATATTTTTGTTTTGTTTTTGGGTCAAGGGTCAAGACCCCCCCCCCCCCTCCTCCTCCCCCCTTCCCTAGTGTAATGCTGACATCATCAGGTCCTGTCATCATCATCATCATCATCATATGCTGACACCACTGTCATCCTCTGTTGGGGCAACAAACAAATATTGTTACCATGGAGACAGCGGCTCAGTGTTTGCTCTGGCAGCTCTGCATGCAGTTTGTTCAGCTGTCAATCAAGTTTTGAATCTGGGATCTTCAGTAAAGTCTTTTCCCAGAACCGTCCTGTCACACAAAAAAACAAAAGTTAACAATTTGATATATTTTCATCTTTATCTATACCGCTGATCCACAAGATCCTTTATTTCGTCTCCTTCTTTGGTGTTTGAGTTTAAACTTTTCATCCTATGAGCTGCACACACACACACACACACACACACACACGCAACATACATACACACCACCGCTGCATACATTCATACCCCACAAGTACACACACACACACAACAGTCACACAACACACACACCTCAAGCACTGGATGCAAGGAAAGCACACACACACGCAACAAACAACACATCACACGCAGACACACACACACACACACACATTCAAATGACATGCAGATCAAGGTCACACATGCACTCCAACACACACACACACACACATTTCACAACACGTGCACCATGGACAGGCTGCATGCGTCACTTTCTCCGTTACAAATTGATTCCTCTGCTTCTCATTCGGAGCCAGACTCACCTCGACTCTTCAGGCTTCGATTTCTCCATAAACCCCACAGGCTTCAGCTGCCAGCTCCCACAAATCAAACGCTACAACGGCCCTTTGTCTGCAGCTGAAGTCATCAAACAAGAGACCCGAATCTTTATTCCTCTAGCTCTTATTGTTGATGTGGCATTTCTGATTTAAGAGAATGGGATGGAATGTGTTTTATTGATCCGTTAGGGGAAATTCAGCCATTACAGCGGTGTAGGTTGGAGAACAGAGAGCGTTATGGGTGATAGAGAAGATTAATCTTTTTTCTTTTCTTTTTTTTTCTCACAAAAAATAAATAAATACAGGGCTTTCAGGTGATGTCACCCCCCCTCTGGCAGCCTCAACAGAATTGAACAGACGGTTAATTTCTGTCTGTTTCTGACTGAACTGATCATTTCATCACTGATCCATCTGATTGATTTAGTGTTTAGATAATGTCAGCATGGCTTTTACAGAGGTTTGCTCTATCTATCTATCTATCTATCTATCTATCTATCTATCTATCTATCTATCTATCTATCTATCCACCTCCCTCCTCGCCGTGGATGCCACTGACGCCAAATCGGAAACAGCATGTCCACAGTCACCATAATATGGAAGCGTAATGCATTCACTTGAGAAAAAAAAAGTTGCTCTGTTTTTCTGAATTAACGAGATAATTATCTCAGAATTTTGAGAAAAGTTTTCATGGAAAAAAAAAAAAAACTGCTCTGTTTTCCTGCGAGAAGCTCTCTGCTGCATGGAGTAGCCTACGGTTGCAATACCATTTATATTACTTAAAGAACATGAGTATCTCCCAATGTTTCAAATCAAAAGCAAAATAAAACTGGATTAAACTAAACAGGTGGGACATGTTTGCTTCCATGAAATCGAGCTCTCAAGTAGGAATGAGAATTCTCTTGGGATTTTGAGATATCTCATTAATTCAGGAAAACAGAGCAGAATTATTTTTTTTCCATGAAAACTTTTCTCAGAATTCTGAGATAATTATCTTATTCAGAAAAATAGGGCAATTTTTTTTTCTCAATTGAATGCATTACGCTTCCGTACCATAACTGCATTTCTTACTATGCATTTAATACTCACTCGCCATTGTAGGAGGCTCAGTACAGGTGCAGAGCAGACTAGTCCATTAGTCATTACAGGTTTTATCAGGTAAGTAGGCCTAGATGTGCATGCCATCTGCCTTTATTGTTTTTCTTCTTCTTCTTGTTCTGCCTTTGTTTATGTCAGCTGATTTAGAACATATCCATCATGCAACGAGCGATTGGAAATATTGCCAGAGAGGTCTGCAAGGTAGTGGACTCACTGGAAGTCTGCATGAGAGCCATAGTGGAAAGTCTGTGAGTCCTGAGAACAAAGCTTCTGGAGTCTAGATAGAGAAACACATCAGTAAAAAGTTGATCCGCATGCTGCTCCAGGACATTTATTCACAGAACACAACGGTTCCGCTAAAGCTTCTGAATTCACAAACTCTGTTCACATGTTTCTCCCTCTACATCCCAGTCTTCATTTCCATCAGACTGTCCCTTTAAAGACAAAGCTGTCCGTCATCTGTGTGTCGGACAGAAAAAAAAAAAAAAAACGTCTCCTGCTCATCAAAGTTCCCACAGTCCTTTGGGATCTAGAAAAGGGTAGCGAGATGATTAGCCCCAGGACTCCTGACCCAGAGAGGTCAAAGGTCAAGCTAACTGTTGGTGTAACATTACGGTCGCCCCGAGCCTCAGCCTGGCTGTTTGACCCGGACCGATGCCTCGCTACACCTGACGGAGTCCGATTTCACAAACACCGTCTCCATTCTTTTACTCTCTCTTATTAAAGGGAAAACCTACTCAAGTGAACAAGATTATTGGAATTGCATAAATTTCTCATGAATAAATCTGACATTTGTTGCAAATAAGATTTTGTTCTTGATAATTAACTGGTTAAATTAATAATCCCCAACATTTTTAGGTGTGTTCTGCTCTTCTCTATCTGCTTTAACCCAACAGTGATCCAACCTATATCCAGTTCATTAATTGTCTGTTCTAATTAGCCAGGGTCTGGTAGCTCTCCGGTGTCAGGAAGTGATGCATTTTACGTTTCTGGTTTGTTTGGAATCAACAGAAGAAGAAGAACTGGGTAGTTAGCATGAGCAGTGATAGATAGCCACCATGGCTGAACAGACAGAGAGAAGAGAAACTCAAACTGCATCAACAGAAAACCCAAGCTCCGCCCACACTGTTTGATTGACAGGTGATCTGTGGGAAGAGCAGAGCAGAAACACCACAGTGATGAACGTTTAGCAAACAAAGATGGAGACTAAATAATAAAACTGGCGGATTACCACTTTAAGAATGAACTTATGTGGTGAAAACAAGACTCTGTTGTTGGAAGTGTGATCCGGACAGAACCTGGAACATGTGTAACTGTTTATTCAGATCTGGAGAACTTGCATACATACATACATATACATCACAGCAGGGGCCTCTGGGCCATGTCGAGGGCCTGATAATAACTCCAGGTTACAGAAAACCAGACACTTCTCCCCTCTGATGGCTTCCAGAAATCTCCGTATGAGGCCCGAAGCATCTGCAAACAGTAACAGACAAGGGAGGAATACAGAGTTCCAGTCCAGATTAAGATTTTCACTCTTTAAATAATAATAATAATGCTTTACAGTCAAAATAAAAGAAAGTCCAGAGACAATAATGACTACTAAAAGAGGAACAGTAAAATAACAACAATACTATGGAACAATAAAAGGCAAAAACAGAATAAAAGTAACATAAAAGAGGCAAAAACAGCATAAAAAAACATAAAACAAGGCAAAACAGTATAAAACCAAGTAAGCAAGGATCCTAAACAGACTTAAAAACAGGAGAATAAAATGGCGACACAAGAACAGAACAGACTATAAAAAGTCTTCTTAAACAAGAGGATTTTGAGAAGGGATTTAAAAGTGTCACTTACTAAATGATTAAAATGACCAAAACAAACTATGGTACTTTTTAAAGGACAATAGCTCGCTTAGGTCCAGCTATAACATCTTTAAAGACTGGATCCTCTATATATTTTAGAAATGCTGAATGAACTTTTGCTATATTTTTTTTTTCCAAAAAGAGGAGATGGATAATGATTTGGAAATGAACTTCCAGCCACCCAATCCAGCCAACTGTCTTCTCAAGTGTGACATCATTATTCAGATTCCCTTTCAGTCTAATGTGAAAATGAATAGGGGTGTAAATGATCGCCTTTAACTACGCCAAATGCTAATATTGACTATTTTTGCTTTCGGGGGTTCATCTATTATGTATTTCTTTATTTGTTGAGGTGGATTCTGATGGTTTTTGACACTGCAATGTAGGGCTGACCAATTAATCAAAATTTTATTGAAATCGCAATATGACCTATTGCAATTTTCAAATCGGTGAAATGTGTGTCAAAATACCATTTTAAATTACATATTGTCTGGCTGGCGAGATGTCCTGGCCTACACATCATATTCTACAGACTTAAGAAAACATCTTTGTTTGGTACAGATCCCTGCAAAAATCACACCATAATCATTTTAATACATTTTTCAATAAAAATGAGCATAATGATGTAAAAATTATCATTCCCTCTAATATCGCAAATCATATCGCAATTGCAATATCAGTCAAATAATAATCGCAATTAGATATTTTTTCAAAATATTTTCAAAATATTTTTTCAAAATTGTTCAGCTCTACTTAGCTCTACTTAGATATTTTTTCAAAAATGTTTCAAAATATTTTTTCAAAATTGTTCAGCTCTACTGCAGTGAAAAAATAACAGTTGCTAGCCATACTTATTTATTTATTTTCTTTAAATCAGTAACGTTAAAATATGTAAGAACTTTGTCATTTGTCATTTCTACTTACAATACTAACATTATTTCATCCATTTTAAGAACGGAAAACGGGATCCAAAAGTCCTTTTTCCAAAAGTCATTTTTACCACAGGCGAAGAAAAAAAAAAAATCTGGACGGAACATGAAATGACCCAAAAAAAACATCCCCAACATCACTGAAAAGCCAACAGGCAAACTGGGATTTAGGCATGAACACAGAGACAGATGGTGTGGAATACACCATGGTGATTTATTGTTATTTTAACGAGAAAAAAGTATCATATGGCAGCTTTAAATATAAATCTTTATCCCTCCTGCCTTTCTCTCTCCTCTCTCCCCATTTCTCTACCTCTCCTCCCTCTCACTTCATCTTCATCTCCCCATTCCTCTTCTTCTCAGTCTCTCTCTCTCTCTCTCTCTCTCTCTCTCCATCTCCCTGCACATGCTTTCTCCCTCTCCTCTGCAGTCGATTACAGGTGACCTTTCCCTAGATCCCTTACATGGCGTGAGGCGTTCCAACTATGTGACCAATTTCCTGACATCTGGCTGCAGTTGTCCCCGCTTCTCATCTCCCCATGCTCTGATCACAGAGCGGCACACATCAAAGTTTCCCAGCATGCCGCGGTTCAGAGGCTTTATTCTGTGTGACAGCGGTGCGTTTGGAGGTGGGGGGTCTGCATGTACAGGAGATGTTCAGTAGACGATCCTGAACATGAAAGTCGTAAAATGAGCTCAAACTCTGAAAGGCAGATTTACATGCTGTGGACACAAATTATGTGAAAATTACGTTCTTCCATCACAAATTGGATTCTGTAACAAGAACGCGACACGACATTTTAAACTAAAGGTTAAACCTGCAATAAGTGATTTCAGCCCTTCTAACCAGTCCTGAAGCTAATGTGAGCTATGTGGAGATTTCACTGAGACATAAGCAGCAGATGTGTTGCTGTTTTCTCCTCTTTTCTGAACCTTGTTGTCAAATTCTGCTCCTGAACGAAGCTCCTCCCGGTCCATTCAGCAGCTTTTCCTTTTTTAAAACTAGCTTGGCTTCTCCTTCGCTCCCATTCCTGAAAAGAATTCTCATAATGGCGGAATTGATGAAGTGAGCGAGTAAGGTCGTTTTCATATTAGGTACGATTGCTTCGTACCGTGCCTGGGTACGATTGCCCCCCCTCTCCACTTCACACAGTAAGTTTTCACATTAGTAATGTTGTTCCGTACCAGAGATACAGTAGGTGGCAGTATGCACCTAGTTGGTTTGCGATCCGCCAATAAACACAAAGAAGAAGAAGAAGAAGAAGAAGAGTACACTTGCGTTATCAACTACGCAACATTTGCGCATGTACTCTCGAATTAATCCATAAATCTCGGCATTTTTGTATGTGATGTCCAGTTGTGTTTGTATGTTTTCATCTGCCCAAATTTCAAGTAAGCATTTTATTTCTTCAGTAGACCAGAGAGATCCTTTCACGGTCATTTTTGCAGTCATGTTTTGAACGGGACAGTCGAATAGTTATGACGTCACATTGTAAATAGCAGTCCACTTCTGTGTTTTGGTGCAGTAGTTTTCACACCTGATGCGAACTGTACTCGAGACCACCTTTTCAATTGGACCCGGCACGGATCAGTACACAGTGTTCACACTAATCAAACAAACCGAGTGTTAAACTAGTAAACTTGCTACCTGCCTCTTCACTTGTCACGGTGGGACTTGTGACCTTCAGCAGGAGAAAAATCTGTCAAAGTGAGACGGGTAACCGGTGATATTTCTCAGTACGTACGGTTAGCTTAGCTGTTAGCATTTATGCACGGTGCTTTGCAATGTTTGTCCTTCATAAGCCTCCGTAGTGCAGTGGCTTTGCTGTGCTTTATTTACAAAGGTGTTGCGGTTTCTGTCGCCCTCTAGTGGTCGGAAGATTTAGCTTATTGCAGCTTTAAAATCAAGGATCATATTATTTTAACTGTCAACAAAAAACAGTCAGCAACCAACAATATTTTCCTCCCAACAGGGAGCCAGAGACGCAGCTTTTTGTGACATTTGACAGTATTCAAGAAAATAAAAATCATTAACTTCACAAATAATTTTTTTTTAAATTATTTTAAAATTCCACAAACCCCAAAGAATCACAATCCATTTCCCCTCAAAAGCTCCCAAAATACAACATTTTTAGTTATTTTTTGTAATAGAATTGGTTTCAAGTCATAAACAAGGCAGTTGAAACGAGGAATTGAAACGTATTCTACTGTAAGAAGCATCAGCAAAATGTCTATAACATCTAAAGGAAAACACCACTGTGAAAAATCCCAATCTCACTTTCACTCTCCCTCAACATTTCTGGGACTTTGTGTTTTTTTTGGGGAGAAGCAGAACGATTTTCCACACTTGTGATCTTCCTCGCTCGGTCGGCTCGCTCTTTTTCCGATTATTAGTCATGGTGTCAGATCCTGTGTGGAGCGAGGTGAATTATCACTCTGCTATCTCTAATGTTACAGCTCACAGTGTTTAAACCTCCCTCTCTCGCTCTCTCTCTCTCTCTCTCTCCCTTCCTATTCTCTATCTTCCTTTTTCTCTATCTCTCTGCATACTCTTTCTCGGCTCTTTATCTTTAAATTGTCTCTTTGCCGTTTCTCTTTCTTTCTCAGTTTTTTCACTCTTTCAGCTGAATCTCCCTGCTCTGTTTCTCTCTGTTGGTTCTCCATCTCTTTCTATCACTCTGTTGGTTTTGTTCATTCCTGCTTTACTTTTCTCTCTCTCTCTCTCTCTGCCATCCTGTCTCTCTCTCTAACTCTCTCTCTCTCTCCATTTCTCTCCATTTCTGTCTCTCCCTCCCCTCAGTCACAGCTCAGAAAGTTTATAGCTCCCTCACCTGACTTAACAAAGTGTGAAATTAGTTTCAAAAAGAAAGAGTGGATGTGGATTTTTATTGCCTTTTTTCTTGTGTCCTTTGTTTCACACTTCTTTCTATCAGACTGGACCAAAGCACCAAAGACACAGTATACTGTACATTACCTGGACATAAAAACAATAACCTAAAACACTTAAACACTGTAAAAAAAGAAGAAAAAAGAAATAAAACATCTGTTGTTGATGTACTTTTCATCCCTGGCTCCATTCAGTAGTTAGTTGTGTTTCCCTTCTTGGTGGATAATGGAGTTTGATATGAGAAAATGTTTCAGGATGTAAAACCTCAGCGGTAAACGTCCAACCAAGAGACGTTCAGCAATCATAAAGGGAGAAATCCATCGTAGAAGAGGAGAGAGACCAATTTCTCCACCCACAGGAGCAGGAGAGAGAGACCAGAATGCAATGCAGCAGAGAGACAGGTTGGGGTTTTAGTAAAGGGGGCGTGGCCAAGATCATAAACACACCTCAATGTTCACAAACTAGTTGGCTATCTATATTTATCTGCCCATACACCCACCTGTGATTGAAAGCAACAAGTTCACGCCCTTTCTCTGGGGGTTGGCAAAAGGCATTCTGGGAAATCGTTAACTGAAATAGAAGTATACGAGGCAGGTTGAAGGAAATTGGATACATCAATTACAACAATTTTCCTTTAACAGAAACAGTAATCTCATCCATCCCTTGGCAGTGTAAAGTGCAGTGAATGAGCTCAGTGCAGATGGGAGTTTCAGGGATTGGTGTGTGTGTGTGTGTGTGTGTGTGTGTGTGTGTGTGTGTGAGTTGGCGTCAGGGGTGTAGACTGCTGTTCACCCTGCTGCCATTTCCCTTTAACGTCAGTGTGACTCTACAGTGGGTGAACAGGACAGCTGGATGTTGATGGACGCACACGGGCCGCTGTGGGGGATCGAACATGTGACCTGTCAGTTACGGGACGGTCTCTCCACCCACAGAGACACCCTGCCCATCTGGTGGGACGGTCCCAGCAGCATTCATTCATCATTTGCTTCAATTCTAATGATTATTTTTGCGGTTGTAATAAGCCAATAAACGTGCAGCAGGTAAAACATGACAATTAAACGGGACACAATGCATTTTTATCAGTGCAGCTGCCTTTAAACAGAAGAGTGGGAGTGGGAGGGTTGGACACACACACACACACACACACACACACACACACACACACACACACTCTCTCTCTCTCTCTCTCTCTCTCTCTCCCTGTCTCTCTGTCTCTCTCTCTCTGTAGCACAAAATGTGCACTAAACATTTTGGCAGCGGTCGGGCTCAGTAATGAGCACTTGAGCAAGTGACTGTGCTTTATAGCTATTGACTTAATGAAGCACTAAACACTGTGGCTCTTTAGCATGAGTTAGTGCAGCAGGTCAGGCTGTAATGTGGTGATGTCACAGCACAACAGCAGCCATTTGGTGCAAGCTTTTATCAAAGTGCCCTACAGTACCAAGTGGTGTTTTCATGATATCAGAACTTTGACTTTGACACCAACACGAAGTTTAACATCTACACATTTGATGCTACAACGACACCACAGAAGAAAACCATCAAGCAATCAGTCACCGCACCTGATCTGACAGCAAGTGAAATAGTTCCATAGTTGGCTCCTGGCACCAGTTTGTCACACAGTTTAGGTGAACTGGGATCCAGTTCACATAAACGCACAAACGGCCCAAAGCAAGTGCATTAAGAGAAACGTGCTGCAGCTTCAGAAACGAAATTCAAAAAACACAGACGAACATCCAAAACAGAAATGTGCTGCAAAAAGAAGAAACACACTGCAGAACTGAGCATGGTTTCCCCCCTTGAAATATTATAAACTCATCCAAAAATGATCCTCCTCAGTCATTCCTTCTGGCCCATTGGCAGTGTGTGTCTGCAGAAAGCCTGCTGCCTTCTGCCTGGATTTTATTATTTCTGAATCGTCGACCTTTTGGCAGCAGGTGAGTCCTGCAACCAAAACCACTGCTGAGGCCTTTTAGGTCTAAAAGCCTTGCTGGCTATGGAAGTGGTCGTGAACTCTGATACAGAGCAACTAGAGTTCTGGTCAGAGTGAGTGTGTGTGTGTGAGGGGAGCGTATCTATGTTCCCAGGGTCCTGTGTTCCCAAGGTCCTATGTTCCCAGGGTCCTATGTTCCCCAGCTCTATATAGCACACAATGGGAACCTGAAAAAGATCTTCCCCAGCTCTGTATTCGCTTAATATGGTTAGGGTTAGGGTTAAACATAGGACCCTGGGAACATAGGACCCTAGGAGAGCACATATGTAGAACTGGGAACATGGGACCCTGGGAACTTAGGACCCTTTGTCATGTTCCCATTATGTGCCATATAAATCTGGCGAACATAGGACCCTGGGAACATATGAATGACTCCTGTGTGGGATAGCTACCGCTGTTAGCATAGCTTCTTTGTAGTAGAAAAGATGATACCTAGCTAGCAGCTAAGCTAACCGGCACCTAGCTGTCCAACAGAAAACAGGTCAACTCCAAGTCGCTCTTCATCCCCATCCCCATTTATTCACTAATTCTATATGGAATTGATATATTCATATATTTAATTACATTTAATCACATTCCACGCCAAGCATTTTGAACTTCTGAGCACTTCTGAAGAGTCGCTCCCGGCTCCACATGCCTATAAACGTGCAAAACAAAAACACACACATTAGTTCCTTCTAGGTAAAACCAATAAATCTTAAAATGGTATCAAATGTCAGCAGCATTATAAATCCAGGTTATTGGCTATAATTATCCTGATTAAAGGGCAGCTTCTTTCTATTTTGCCTCAGGCGGCATCCTGCTGCAGGTCGGCTCTGCCAACAGTTTGCTGTCAGTGTGTGTGGCCCAGTGGGAATCAATAATAATCTCATATTCTCATATTAATAATAATGTTTCCTCGTGTTTTCTTTCTTGCATGTGTGTAACTGTTGTTTTCCTCGTCTCCCCGGCGTCTTCGTCCTCTGCTGCGCGCTGTCGGAGCCGATCTGCATTATATTGTTTTCATCTCTGTTGTGCAACTAAACTAGATTGATCTAATGTTTATTTCAATGCGGATGTCGCTGCCAGCAGAGTTTTCCTCTCAGGGATAATGAAGATCAGCTTGACTTGGCTTCTCCAGTGGCAGTTGGAAGAAAAATTAAACGTCAGTATCAAGAAATTAAATGCAGATGACTGACGTGTCGATCGCCAAGCCGGGGAAGCTTCCCTCGCTGGCTCCGGTTTAGCTGCGTTTTATTTGCACGGCAACTAAATCAACAAACTCAACAGTGAATTTATGTGAATTAAGTGAATTTATACAGAGAGTGAAGTGGGGATAAGAAGCCCAGAGTGTTCAAACAGTTCAAATATCAGACATCACAAGCTTTACAAGTGCAGCTGATACCGCAGTAAAAAAAACAACATCAATAAAAACTCCACTGGTCTTCAGAATAACAGCTTGGCCTGTTGGAGTGACACACTTCTCCTGTCTCCTGTCTTTGTGCAAAGAGTCAAAAACCTGTTGGTAACAGCTGATGAAAAATGAAATGCAGATGACTTTTAAAAGAAATATGTATTCACTACCAACTGTGTTTACTGTTATCCTTTTACTGCGTATCCTGCTGCTGCACTCCAGGATTAGCATCAACATTCACCTGGTGGTTTGGCCGCTTGGTGTGAACCCAACAGGCTCAAAATCATCGTATCTGGTTGCATCACACACCCACAGTATCCATGCATTCTTCAGCATTATGGTTTTTATACAACTGTTAACATGTGAAAACCTTTCTTCAGAGTAGCATACATACAAAAGAATAAAATCAAGCAAAAATGAGAAAGAGAAACGATAGCACCCAGTTCCATTTTTGATAAAGAAATAATATGTGAATTATCAGCACTGAACGTTTGACTAATCAAATTGGCTGAAATGATTCACTAAATAACAAAGCAAACATCTTAAATATTTACTAATCTTATCTTTAAAGGGGCACAAAGTAATCTATAACCTCTATCAAACCCTACTGGAATCCAGAAGGAATTACAACAACATGGAGAGAACTTGTCTCCTCCTACACAAGCCTTTCCCAAACCTTAACCAAGTTGTTTTAGTTGTCTAAACTTAACCGTTAGCCTATCTTTAGCCGAAAATGTCCAATTCATGTTTTTGTCACAGAATCCAGAGGAACGTAATTTTCCACACGACGTAAATCTGCGAGTTTGTGCTCATTTCACGACTTTTATGAGATCATGTTTGTCTTTTCGGGGGAACGGGAGCGTCTTGAAACTCCAATGGGTGGGAAGCTTTTCAAAATAGAGTCATATTTGGGTTATTTTGTGCTATGGAGGCAGCAAAACTCTCACTTGTTGCCCCTTTAATAGAAAACTCATCTGTATGTTTAAGAAGAAAAACCTGCTGGAGCGCTGCAGCCGGCAGCCAGAGCAGAGTGACACTTTAACTGTGTTTCTGTTTGTTCTTGGAGACGAGCGCAGCTCAAACAGCTGATGTGTGTGACGCCAGTTTAATGATGCTGCTCTTGTAAAACTGGGCAGAGCTGTCTCTGTCTGTCTGCACTGCAAAAAACATCCATCTGAACCAGGCATTTCATCTAGTGCTGAGTCTTACAATCTTAAAAATCTGCCAATGAGGTGAGATAAAGACAAGATTTCATACATTTTCGTGAATGAAGTGTCATTTTCTTGATAATACTGCAGTGATCTTCCTTGTTCTGCCTTGTTTCAAGACACTTGTTTCTACAATAAATCCCGAAACAAGTGAAACTACATCAGAAACAAGTGGAGTTATCTCCTGGCCATTGCAAGAATTTGTCCATTCGTGTTAAAAAAAACAAGAATTTAAAGCTGCACCTGGCGTACTTTGCATGTAGGCGGCATGTAAAGGGCAGCAGGGGGTCAAATTTGAACTTCAATACCCAGAAATCCTGTGCGGTCTTTATACCAAAGAAACCAAAGAGACGAGAGAGGAAAAGATCTAACGTCGGTATCTTTACATAAAGATCTGGGTACAAGACATTTTTTACAGCGTGCGACTTCATGTCAAAGTCAGAGGGATGGAAATGTGCCAGCTGGGTGAAATTCCACAGAATGCCAGCGGCGATCCAGAAGTAGATTTCCATGTTATTTCCATAAAACCGCGGTGGTGAAAGGTGCGGCGGCTCACAGGTCGGGTTTCTCTGCTGCTCGGCTGCCGCCTCCACCTCTCCGCCAAAGTTCACTGAACGCACAGGAACAGTCTTGTTGAAATTGGTGCGGGGACAATATGGTTTTAATAGGATAAAAACTGGGTAAGAGCATCATGAGTTTGATTTCTATAATCAGTTTCAACTTCAATAAATTCAATCATTCCATAGAAATTCAGAAAACAGAATTTAAACTCAGTCGTCTGCTGGAACAAATCTCATCACTTTCAATCTGAGTCATTTACACAAACACAAGATCTCAAGTCAAGACTTTAGAAAAGGTTTCTTAAGTCTTGTCAAGTCATTCAAGTCATCAAAGTACAAGTCAAAGATCCAGTCCCAGTCTCCCTTCTCTCTCTCTTTTCTTTATTTATCTGTTTTACCAATCTGCAGGATGCAAATATCTCTTGTGCTGCTAAACTAGAATGAGACCAAGTGTGGAAGTAATTCATTAGCCTACATTCCCTCACGTTACAGTTTTTTTTTTTGTGTACTTGTACTTTTTTGAGTATTTGTTAATGTCAGTGATTTTACAGTCACATTGTATTTAGCGGAGAGGGCTTTCCTCGCTGTGATGAAGCGTTCCACAGAAAGTCCAGGTTCTGCAGGGGGAACCGGCTCGGCTCAGCAGGGCTTCACTCCCATAAAGGAACGCCGACAAAGCAGATTCTGACAATATGTATAAAAAACTAGTCATGCTGCTGAATTGTTTTGAAGTGAATCTCTTTCTTTATGTTTATTAAACCTTTCAGTTTGAACAAGTGGAAATCCAGTCAGAGGAAACTGCTGATGGAATAAAGGAAATTCTACATTTACCAATAATTGTAAATAGGCAAAAAAAAAAAAGTGAGACTCGTTTTTCATACACTGGCAGAATCTGCTTTGTCAAAGTCCTGTTTCCCGCCTTTTTTGTTTTCCCGCCTTTTTTGGCCTTCTTAGAATTCAGTAGAAATTTCCTTCGCATAAGCTGGGACTTGAACCCCGGTCGCTGGCACTGAAGGTGAAAGCATACACATACTTCCTGTTTATAGTCGTGCCTCCTTCATGTAACCGTTTCCTGCTGGGAAAACAGAATTTTAACACTTTACGTGGCACCAACACGTAATTTGGTGTTAAAAAGTCGTGTTCATTTCACATATTTTTGTGTGAGATCAGGTGGTTTCATAGGTTTCATGTGAATTGGCTTGATATTAGAAACACATTTTTCATGGATAGTGCTTACTGTTAAAATAATGTAAGACCTTAACAGACTTAAAGGTCCATATGGTGTAAAGCAGGACTCCCCTTGCCTCTGTGATGATAAAGGAGTTGGATGGTCTATCTAAACATGGTGAAAGTATCAAAACTAAATCCACACAATCCATATTAGTGCAGCGAGCCTCTAAACGAGCCGTTTGGACTTCCGTAACTTTGTGGCGTCACAAAGGTTCGCTCATTAGCATTTCTGTAAGAAATAACAGACTAACAAAGTGTTTTTTTTTCAAAGCGGTTGAGCGGTTGTCATCGTTTATTACCGGAGAGTTTTCCCTACCTGTAGCCGCCGGGCCGCGGCGTCTCACGTTTCACTCTGGAAACGGTTAGCCAATCGGAACGGAGGGGGTCGTTAATATTAATGAGCCTTAAAGACACGGAGACAGAAACGGCCTGTTCTTGGTAAGGCTCAGAGAGATGCTGGAAAATGAACGTGGAGAAATGGATTGAGAGTGTTTTTGGTTCATGACACCACACACACACAGCTTTGAATGGACCTCAAGACACAAAATAAAACATTGGAAAGTGGAGAATATGGAACTTTAAGACAGAGGGAGTGAGTTGGATTTCCTTATTTGAATGATCAAGGGGGTGAAACTTGCCTTTTCTTCTCACCTCGTCTGCCTCACATCAATATACGGAACGCTCAGAGAGGGTTGATCCAATTTTAAACCCGAATTATTCAAATAGTGGCTTTTCAAACTTCAAAAACCACAAATCTTTTGCCTCTGGCTGCTGCTGCTGCTTCTTCTCTCTTCTCTCCTTCATCTCCCTTTTCTTCTTCATTTCTGGAGAAACTGAAACTCAATCTGCCTGGAGGCCAACGTCTAGAGGAGGAGGAGGGGAAAAAAAATATAGATGTATAACGCTGCTGTCACACGGAAAACCACAGAACTTCAATTTTTGGGTGTTTTTTTTCTTCTTTGAATTGTAGTTTACACAGTCATGCGTGTGCTGAGCGAGTTTCATGACCTTTCAGCTCATGAAACCCGTTAAAAAACAATTTCCAGAAATATATGTGCGTGTGTGAAAAAATATACTTCCTGTTCTTCATCCCTGCCAAACTAACTTTTTTAGCAAATTTGTGGTTTTTGTTTGACAGTCTAATGCAGTAAAACAGCTTTGCACATCGCTCTCTTTTTGTCCCAGGCCCAACTGTCGCTGGATCCATTAAATACTTGGAAAAACAGACGAGGAGCGCTTGATTCGTCTAAACTCGCTAATGATGTGTTTAGTTTTGAGTCTGCTCAGTCACACACACAGTGCATTAAAACAAAAACTGCAATTGATTTTGAAAGCTGCCGTGTTGAGAAGCAGCTGGAGAAGATTTGGAAACTGATGAGAGAGAGAGAGAGAGAGAGAGAGAGAGAGAGAGAGAGAGAGAGAGAGAGAGAGAGAGAGAGAGAGAGAGAGAGAGAGAGAGAGAGAGAGAGAGAGAGAGAACCTCAGAGAGAGAAGAGTGTTGCAGTTGGATAAAACAGTGATCTTACACTGTCTATCCCATGGGGAGACAAGGCATTCTCTCTTTTTCTCTCTCTCTCTCTCTCACACACACACACACACACACACACACTTCTTGGAGGACTACTGGCCAGATGATGGTGATCTGTCATGGAGGTGTTTATGCATTTTTATTGGTTGGAGTTTTATTGGTTGGAGCATGAGGTCATCATTAAAGACACGCTGTTTTCCAGGAGGAAAAAGTCATGTGATTTTGATATGAAAAAGATACAAGAAAATATATTTTTGTTGTTAGATAGGTGTATATTATGGTATGTAAAATTAGCTAACAAGGTGAAAACATCATTTTTCTTTTCATTGTGACTTTAACTGGGAACTCCTGGGTCCAAACTGGATCCGTCTCCAGTCCTCAGATCTGGTCTGAAGGAGGTGCCAACTGAGCTGAGAACACAGCTGGTCTTCATGCTGACAGCTAGACAGGGGAGAAGAAGAAGAAGAAGCTGTCCGATCCAAAACAGTCTCAGAGAGAGCGGCAGGGCGGACCTGAGGTTCATGAACCCAAAGGTCACCGGTTCAAACCCCGCAGGAGGCGATCTGTCCATCAGCAGCTGGAGGAGGCGTGTCGAAGAGTCCTGGAAGACACTGAGGCCCCACCTGCTCCCTTATCATGGCTCAGTCTGGATAGAGGAGTCAGTGAAATGATGATGACATGAAAAGTTTTGTTTCACTTCCTTTCCTTTGTTTCATTTGTTCTGGGAACCTGGGACAAGTCATTTCTTCCTTTCCTGTCCTTTCCTTTCCTTTCCTTTCCTTTCCTGAAAACCTAAAACAAGTCAAACCTTTTAAATAGGGCAGGAAACCATCTTTCATCCACAAATCATTGGTTTGAATAGGAAACAGCCTGTCTGGGAGGCAGGTAGGCAAACTTACCTGGAATAAAGAACAAAGAAATTGCTCGCTCAAAGAAATGCATTCGTTTCTTTGTCTGCTGCTGTGGGTTATAATAAACATTTGTAATCGTTCGTTTGTTAATACGGACTTCCCTCCTTTTTGAACCTGTAGGCAAACTTATCTGCTTACCTTAACTTACCTTACCCTGCTAATATTTACCAGTATTTGTCTGGTGGATAGTGTTGATTTCCCTCCCTGCTTTTACTGTCAGGATTAACATGAGAATTTGTGGCATGCAGAACGTGTGAAGCAACGCACAGCAAACGTCTGAACACCATTGAAGATTTTATTAGTAAACTGAACTGTACAAAAAAAAAAACAACAACACAGAAAGTTATCTACATTTAGCTTGTCTATTTACATGAGCCTGGTCCCAAAGTAATGCAAGTTTTTGAGGAGACCATTTGGTCACATGCTACATAACTAGGTTAAAGTTTAGTCGACTCAGCACACACGGGATCCAAGCCAACTCTTGAATCTAAAATAGAGGCTGCTCAGCTAAAAGATAAAAACAATAAAAAAAGAAAGATTCTGATTTATGATCTTAGTTGCGCTGCAGAGTTCATCCCAATTCATCATCGCTCTCTCAAGAAGTGTCCACTTACCTTGCCTTCTAATCTAAAGCCCAAGATCAGGAGTTTCTGAATATATGAATTAAAGGTATATAATTTACACAAAGATTTCAGAAGGGCAATTCATAAACACCAAACTCCACAAAGGATTTATAGCTTCAAAATGCAAGTGACATTTTGTTGAACATCTACTTTTCGTCACCTGACAGTTGAGTATCAACACTGGACTATCCAAATAAAGTGTCACCAAAAGCTGTGCCAGCTAGTTCAACAGTTATTGGTGAGAGAGACCGTCCCGTAACTGAAAAGCAGCACGTTTGATCCCTGCAACAGCCAATGTGTCCATCAGCACCCATGGGTCCTTGAGTGAGAAACTAAACTCCGACCTGCTCGCTCATTGTAAGTCACTCTGGATAACAGCGTCAACTAAAAATGCCCAAAATGGAAATGTAGGTTAAAAGAGTCCAAAGAGTGTTAATGTTTGGATTATGGATTAGGACTAAATGGTACAAATTTGTACTCCAGTATTAGTTAATACAGTTAGGAATGGACGATGATGTCAAAGACAGGAAGTACCAGCCAATTCACAATGTCAAGAGTAAGTAAAATTTAAAAGTTAATGTCTGATGTGATATATATCCATAAAACAATCCTAACCTGAAATTCATCATTCAATATCTCTAAACTATTGACGTGCCAGTCTGTAAAAGTTTTACCACTTTTTTCAACCTGGGAGTTAGCTACTACCCTTTAAAAAGTACTATAATTTGTTGACATTTTGTGTCGTTAATCATTTTTTACGAATATATGGTCTCTTGTTTTCCAAATGATGAGCATCTTATTTTGAAATTAAACTCTTCAGTGACA
The DNA here is from genome assembly GCF_046629955.1 of Centroberyx affinis. NCBI lineage: Eukaryota > Metazoa > Chordata > Actinopteri > Beryciformes > Berycidae > Centroberyx > Centroberyx affinis. Next base: position 32,849 of record NW_027280808.1, read on the forward strand.
AGAATGGACAAGAAGAAAGGCATTGATGACACTAGACAGAGAGACACTTTCTTATGAGAAATGTTCGTCAATCACGATAAAAATAAAAAGGCAACACTGACAGTTAGACAGACAATCCTGTGACTGAAAGCTCACAGGTTTGATCCCTGCAACAGGAAATGTGGCCATCAGCAGCCATGGGTCGTGTTGAAGCAACACACTGGTCCCACTGTACAACACACCAGTTAGCATCAGCTAACTAATGCCTAAACTGCAGATATGAGGTATGAGAGATATCCAGGACTCTGACAATATTAAGTTACAGGGACTTTGTCATCATCAGTCATGTTCAGTTTACAAAGAAGCAGAGTTTTATCACAAAAAGTATCTATAGTAGGATTAGACCGATATATTGGTTTGATAATATATTGTGATTCTGGCTTTTTTTTTTACTCAACAGCTTAATCGGTTTCAGTCTGTAAAACCTGCAATGAAACCTGGATTTTAATGCATAATAAACTTCTGAAGAAAACACTGAATTTTTTGAAATTTTTTATCGTGATAATGGTCAAACTGAAATATCCACAGCTTTATTTCAAATATATTGGTCTCAGCCTTTAAAAACCAATCAAATCAGTCAAATCCTAATCAATATCCAGTATCCAGTACGCCATCAATATAGAAAGCCTGAAAAATAATCATGAAAGTCATTGCACATTAATTTAGCTGTTAAGTGAAGTTATTAATTATTATATTTTCTACTTACTGTATGTACATAGTTACATCTTGTCTACAGCGTTTACAGTATGTATGCTTTGTTTTCTTACCTTGATCTCTCTTTGAAAGAGAACATTTTTTATATCTCACTGAGACTATCTGGTTAAATAAAGGTTAAAAAAACAGACAGGATTAATATACACCAAGCCCATATTTTCCACTGCTGGAGAGATGAGAAGACACTTGTGGCATTTCCAAGCTCTTTCTCTGGGTATTCCTTTCACAAAATTGCTCTGAAACTCCATTCAGTCGTGTCTTAAACAGCGGGTCAGGACCTGAAAATGGGTGACTGGGCTAGTTCTTTCAGTCCGCCAACATGTAAATGAGTGTCAATGTTTTTTTCATTAGGTTCACTGGATTCCAGGATGAGAGATTACATTTCTCCTTTAGGTCCCATGCTGAAAAAAGTCACATTGTAATAGTCTTTTTAAAGGCCGAGCCAGAGTTTGCGAGTTTCTTTTGTATTGTTCCGGTTCGCTTCACATTGCCTAATATCAAGCGGACCTGTTGGACAGATCTTTTAGTGGGAGTACAAAAAAATCCACCTAGAATGGCACTCAGAGTGTTTTCCCATTATAATGCTACACCTTGCCATTGAACGATCCTGTAGTATGTCTGTATTCCAGGGGACTTTTAATTTGACGACGTAATCCTCTGCTATGCTTCGTAGAACGTACTTCTGCTCTGGGGCAGCTGGTAGGTTTTCTCTAGCTAGTGAGATTTCAGATCACTTGGGGAAAAGTATTGACAAGACAGAAGAACTCAGATTTTTGGCGAACCTTTTGCAAGTTTTTGGTCCGCACCGGAGTCCACATGGCGTGTTCACACTTGTCAAAATGATCCGAAATTAGCAAAGAGTTCATAAAGTCTGCACCAAGCAATGTAGGTGTGAAAGCCACCTAAGAATTACATTGCGTACAGTACATCCTGGCCACATTTGCCTCATAATGGGGCATTTCACTTTTAAGTCAAGGAGCCCAGGGCTAGATGCAACACAGTAGGCATCACCACTGTTCCCTACACCCTTCATGGGTTTATTTCTGTGGAAAAGTTGCCCAAGAGCAGCTCTTGGCAGGCAAATGCCAGTGTTTTTAATCCTACAAAAGGATAGAGAGCCCACTTATGTGTTAATGAGAAGTTGCAGTGCAGCAGCTTGATGAAACCGTCTCATCCTCCCTAGGTAGCTCCCTTCGAAGGTCCCTACTGGCCGACTGGAGCTGCCCCAGGTTCAGTTCAGCTCCTCAGAAGTTCAGTGCAGTGTGGGTGTGGCCTTTTCCTTCCCAAGCCCCTCCTCCTTCACCTGAAGCTCCTCCCTCTTGGAGGAGGCGTGTCAGGATGTTGAGGAGGCGCTGATGGACGTCTCTGCCACGCCCTTTCTCTCCTCCTCCCCCTCCTTCTTCCTCCTCTTTATCCTCACCTCCGTCTATTTCTGAACACTCCTGCACCGCTCTCTGCAGTTCCACCTGTGGAAAAACGGCACAATAACAGTTTAAATTTGCAATCCAGAAATTTAGCTGAGGCTCTGATGCTCTTACAATCACATTTACTCTCGTTACTGTGGTAGAGTAGCTTTTTTGTGTACTTGAGTATTTTTTGTGGTCCGCAATTTTAAGTATGTTTTAATTGTTCTATTTTGCAACATTTTATATTGCATCTATTACAGACTACAAACTTTGCAGGCTGTCCGTGAGCATTGCATCAGAATCTGGCCAGTCATCTAATCCATCTGCATCAAACCTGCACAAGCATGTGGCGGAAACCTTAACCAATTGTAACAGCATATGCTCAAATTTATCTTTGATAGTAACTTAATTAACACTAGCCAAAAAGCCATCCAACTAGACCACAGATAACTTAAGTTGCTTCCTGAACCAGGCTGGATCCTCTTTATTTTCTAAACATTAAACTAGAGGAAATAATTGGGATATATGCATAAAACAAACACAGTAGCGTTTTGGAATACACTGCTTCATGTGTAAAGCAAAGAGAAGGAAATAGCCTATGCATGGAAAAAAAACCAAAATATATATATATATACATTTTCATTATAATTCAACAAATGATGGCAAAGCATCACCCACCTGTAGAGGCAGTCCTGCCTTGGCCCCGAGCAGAGTTGGAGAAAACCACGGCCTGAAGATCTTCTCACAAATGACCTAGGAGAGAGAGATGGAGGAAAGGAAATTAAAGAAGACAGGAGAGAAGGAGCGAAAAGAGGAGAGGAATGGAGGAAAGAAGAAGGGAAGAGATAGTACATACAGATAAATAAACTTGAACTTGAAAAAATATGTAGATTACGCCTTGTTTTTCATTATCAGCACTCCCCATCATCAGACAAATAGTCATTACACTGATGGGAGAAGACAGGAAGGCCAGACATCTGCTTCACACACGCGCACACACACACACACACACACACACACACACACACACACACACACACACACACACGCAGAGTTAAAAGACAAGGCCTCCATTCTCTGTGGATGTCAGGATGTGCGATGGAGAGCCAGGGGTCACCAGGGGTCGCGATAAGTGATCAGAAGACACCTGGGCAGCCTCAGATGGACCAATAGGAGAGCAGAGTGTCATCGGCGTATCATCAACACTCTCAGTCTGGTCTGCTCTTCATTCATCTTCAGTTCTTTTCTCTCTTCTTTGTTCTTTTTGGATTCTTTTCCCTTCCCCTTTTTTCCATTTTCTTCTCTTCACTCACCTTCAATTCTTTTCTCTTTTCCATTTTTTTCTTTTCATCTCATTTCTTTTCTCCTCTCGTCATCTTTCATTATTTTCTGTTTTCTTTTTCATTTTCCTCTCCTTTCTTCTTTATTCTTTTCTCTTCTCCTCTTTCCCAATTTCTTCTCCTCTCTTCCCCTCCCTTCGTTCATCTTTGATTCTTTTCTCCTCTTTTACATTGTCTTCTCTTTTCTTCCCATTTCTTCTCGTCTCATTCATCCTTATTTTATATTCCTATATTATCTCTTCAGTTTTCTTCTCGTCTTTGCTTCATATTTGACTCATCTCTCCTCTTCTTTCATCTCTTCTCTTTTCTCTTCATCTTCAATTCTTTTCTTTCCTCTCCTTCATCCAGCCTTGATTATTTTCTCTTCTCTTCTCCATTTTCTCATCTTCTTTTTCACTACATCTTCTAGCGACCTGCCATTAATATCAGCTGCCACATCTTCAGGATGCTCCTAACTCTCGTCTGTCTCAAGTATAAGTTTTCATAATTCAGATCTCTTATCGTGAATTTTAACGTTTGACGCAACATATCCACCTATAGAGGAATATTTTCCCTCTCCTCGCTATCCTCTCCACCAGTCTCATATTCACACATTCTCCTCTAATGAATACACATATCCCATATCATATGGTATGTGATATGCAGGAGCCAGCAGGGTGATGAGAGTCTATCTGGGCATTGTGCTGGTGATGACGGCGGTGACGGCGGCGAGGCAGCGCACGTCTGGCCCGGCTGGCCCGGCCTTTGTGGCTTCGGTTACAATTGTGTCCCGAAAGTTTCCTCTGTGTCGGAAGAGAGCGCCGGGAGACTCGGAGGCTGACAGCTCGACCCGGCTGGGACCAGAACTTCAGACTGATTCACAGAGTCTCATCTGCTCATGTGGAGCTGCTCAGAGAGTCACAAGTGCTGAAAGGTTGAGGTTTTGTGTAGAAAGGCATATACTGTATATCATAATAAAGATAGATGATCATTATTATTATCATTATTATTATTATTATTATTATTATTATTATTATTATTATTATTAACTCCCGTCTACACAAAAATACAACTACGAAAGATAACGTTATTATTATTCGACACAAAAATGCAACCATTCAATTATGAAACATCACATTCTTCTTCTTCTCATTATCATTATTATTATTTGTGTAATAATATCATTTTTAACAATTTAATCATATTTAATTCAATACAATTTAATAGTTTTACTGATTTAATTTTAATTAAATTGAATAATTTAATAATAATTGTAACAATAATAATGCCACTTCTACTCATAATAATTATAATGTACTAATAATATTAACCCTGTCTACACATAAATGCAACAATCATATTATAGTCAATCAATGTAGTAAGTTTAACAATTCAATTTTTTAAAACATTATTACTCTATTTTATATTTTATTATTATTATCATCATTATTTTGTGATATTTGACAGTTGAATTGTTGTTTTTGTCTAATAATAATAATAATAATAATAACATAATAATAATAATGATAATGATAATAATAATAATAATAATAATAATAATAATAATAATAATAATAATAACCATAATCATAATATTATTTTTTTTCTACTCAACAGGTGAGTGGCTCCTAATCATAATAGTATTTAGATCTCAAACAACCACAACAGCAAAGAAATTAAAGAAATTAAGAAATTAAAGAAGAAATAGTTTTAGTGTCCAGTTTTTCATAGATTATTGAAATGTATCTTCAAAGCATTAAAATGACATATTACACAATAGATAATGTTAATAATAGATAAATTACTTTCAAGCAAAGTAATTTATGACTTATTATTAAATCAAAAAGGAGCATTTTCGATCAAACTTTTTCTGTTAAAAAATATATATATGTGTATGATCTTTATTACTTATTATTTACAGAAATGTTGTCATATAAAGTTAGAATTGTCTGAAGAATTTATACTCTATATTATATTCTTGGTTGACATTTTTACAGACGTTTTGTAAATATAAAGATAAGATGAGCTTTATCCATTTCCACTGGGAAATCGGCTCATTACAGCAGCAGAGAATGGAAGCGCAGGTGGGAGACTTAAAAGTAAAAAGTAATAAAGGATCTCAATAAAATAGAATTGAAGTTAGAGTTTCTCAAAATAAAATTCACACTAGGATGGCTGCTCACATATTTACAGATTTATGGATATATAGTTTACAGATTTACACACTGACAAACACCAAGACATAATTAATCATAAATGTCAGAAAATAATGTTTTTCCTCCAAATAAATCCTGTTTTGGAAGTGAACTCTTCCAATTGAAAACACACAAAAGTGTCACTGTGTTTTCAGCATAACGCCCTTGCTATTAGACGTAATTAACATTCTGCCGCTTTACTGCACACTTATAATTAAATGTTGTGAAAGATGGATTACCCAGGATTCCTAGGGAGTCTGGAAGAAGCAGGCAACCCTGTAATTTATCAACCACCTTATTAGAAGTTGGGCGTGCAGCGTGGCTGTCTGTCGACGGCACGCGAGCGGCTGAGCCAACATGTTGAGACATTTACTTTTTACATTTTAGGCATTTAGCTTCTTTCCAGAGAGACTTACACTGAGTTTAACAGGACAATCGGCTTCAATTTCTACATCACCAACATTACAAGCAACCAAATATTAAGGAAGTCAAGGGTCAAACAAGCCTCAGAGCCCCAGACATGTAGTACAGGCTATATATTACCTAGAATGAATATGAAGTGTTAGGTGAAGAGATATGGGACAGGGAGGAGGGGAAATTAACTTTTATTTTAAACAAGAATTCAATTGGAAATCTTTCTAAATTGATTCTTCAAATGTAAGCTTTCCTGCATGATTTAAAATAGTATTCACCCCACTATGTGTTTCAATCCAAAGCCATATAGTTTATTTACAGAAAGCAATTTACTTTTGGCATCCATACATTTGAATCAATGATTTTTCATTACATTTTAACTTGGAAGAAAATTGCCGACCTAAATAGAATTAATTTCATTGAAAACGCTCTGTCTGTGTTGACAAATTAAATTCCAAGTTGCCTTTCTAAATTGAAAAATTAAACTCCATTTTCTAAACTGATAAAAAAATTCCCTTTTCTTAAGTGATAAACTGAATTTTTAATCCACTTCTAACTTCATAAATAAAATTTAAATCCATTTTCCGAATTCATAAACTAAATGTCAAACTCCCCTCTAATGTGATAAATTGAATTTAGAACCTCCTGCCTAAAATGATGATTGAATTTAGTCTCCTGTTTCTAAATTGATCAACTGAATTCAGAGTTTCCCTTGTGAAATTTATAAATTAAATGTAGAATCACTTTTCTAAATTGATACATTTAATTTAGATTCTCCTTGTGAAACTGATAAATTGAATATAGAATCCCCCCTCTGAATTAAAAATTAAAGCTGGGTCATGTGTCCATGGCTCTGGACAGTGAAGCACAGTGAAACACAGTGAAACACAGTGAAACACAGTGAAACACAGTGAAACACAGTGAAACCCCCCGCGGCGCTCGGCTCTGACCTGCAGGTTGCTGTTCCTGCGGCGCGGGCTGCACCGGTGTTTTCTCCGGTCGCACCTGGAGGAACAGTCAAAGAAGTTACAGTCGTCATCGCTGGTGCAGTTCTGGTCCAGGATGTCTCTCATCTTCGGCTCGAAGAACGCCATGTCTACGTCAATCGCCACCACCTACAGAGAGAGAGAATTACACTTTTACTACAGAGAGAGAGAGAGACGGGAGTTTCATTTTTAGGGGGTTTAGCTGATGCTCTTATCCAGGCCGACTTCTAATGAATCAGCAGGTTGAGGTTCAATGTCGGGACACATGGTTGTTGGCAGTGGTGGAAAGAGCGCTAGACTGTCCTGCTCAAGTAGAAGTACTGTTACTTTGCTGATATTTTACTTAAGTAAAAGTACTGCTGTAAAAATCTACTTCAGTAAAAGTAAAAAGTGTCTCATTTAAAAAAAAAAAAAACGTCGATCTCAACAAGTCATTCAGTCTCATATTCAGCCTTCAAATCTTATTTTTCTTAAACCAAGAGAAACATTCTGCAGTGAGGAGAGATAACTCCACTTGTCTCCAATGCAGCTTCACTTGTTTCAGGAGTTTTCTATGAGTGTCAGTCTGTTGAAACCAGTCAGAATAAGGCAGATCACTGCACTGCTGTCAAGAAGATGACTCTTGATTCTACTAAATTATTGAAACAAGTTGATTTGCATTGGAAACAAGTGAAATTATCTAACACCACTGGCAGATTTTTGTCACTTGTTTTAAAAAAATACTATTTTAGGACTCGATGATCTTCTGCATTGTACTCAGAGTAAAAGTTACACAGGTACTTTATATAACAGAGAACGCTGTTAGATTAGATCCAAAAGACAGCTAAACCTGACAAAGTAGATCTATGAATGACAAAGGCGGCTGAGGATGTCCTAACATGGCCACCGTACTTGAGGCGTGGGGAGTCAGTACTAGGGACGGGAGAATATATTGAAATTCAAAATGCAAAAGTGTGACAATCTGTATGGTGGGTCAGAAAAATGGTGATATTAGCTCCATGTTATTTTGCTGTAGTAATCATAAATGATTCACAAGCTCTCCATCCAAATTATATTATTGTCACTTTGTAATAATATTTTTAAATTGTTGTTTAAATTCTAGTGAGCCAATACTAGAATGTAAATATGGATTCAAGTATATATGGATTTCACAATCCACACACGAGATGCAGGTTAATGCCAGGTGTAAAAGCGGCCTATGTTTCTGTCTCTCTCTCTTTTTTCTCTCTCTCTCTCTCTCACACACTCTCTCTCTCACACACACACACACATACACACACACACAGTGTAGGTGGACTGCTTCAGCAGAATGGTTGGTGTGTAAGCCAGTTCCACAGCAGGTGAGTCCGCAGCCTCGGGCCAAAATACAGACTTTGTCTTTCGACCCATTTCTCTGTCACTGTCTTTCTTAGATTTCCTACACATCTCTCTCTTACATTTGTCTTTTTTTAATTATGATGCTAAAATAACAGTAAAAGAGTAACTGTGACTGTAAAATAATCAAGTATAATAGAAATGTGCTAGAAAAAGAGCCACAGATACAGTTTTTTTTCTTCTTTATAAACAAGATGGGAGTATTTTCTGTGTGAGCAGCATGGAAGATAAAGGGGAGGAAGATGTGACTGAGGTGGAAAGTAAAGATGTGATTTAGAGGGGGAGAGGGGTCTTGAACTATTTAGATTCCAGGTTACAGCAGAAACAGGGAGCGAAAATGAAACGCCCCGCCCCCTTTCAGGATACAGGTGAGTTTAGTTTAGACGCTTTGAAACGTGCAGACACATAAATCATTTTGTTGGAGCAAGTTTTAACACAGAAACAGAAATGCTGATATTTAACTCTTCACTTCCCAAATCTGCTCTTCTTCTGGTATCTATAATACTTTCAGATATGCATTATTTTCTGCTGTTTCTCCTTAAATCTTCAGATAGCTTACATCAGTTTGTTACTGCTTGATATGATGTATACTATGAATTTAGGTCAGAAACATGTCTGTCCAGCTAAACAAGGCAGGTAAACTCTATTTCACAAATGAGAAATGTAGATAAACTGAGTTCCACTACATCCATATCCATAAAAACACAACTATTTTGTAAACCTTAAATTGTAAACAATAATGTGATTTACCTTCATACAGTGATGTAGTGGTAAACATAGAGGTGGGTAAACACAGTCAGTGACCAAAATAAGGCAAACCACCACCAACAATCAAGAATACTTTTTTTCCCTTAAAGAACCTAATCTTCACATAACCTATATCAGTTCGATACTACTTGATATGATGTATGCTATGAATTTAGGTCAGAAACATGTATTTCCGGCTAACAAGATGGGTGAACTCTATTTCACAAATGAGAAATGTAGATAAACTTTTCAACCATACATACTTTCAAACCATACTTTTCAAATTGATGTTACTCCTCTATTACTCCTCCTCATTATTCTTACTAAAACAAAGTTGAAGTTTGCTATTTTAGCTCTAAAAATAAAGTAGAGCTAATGAGCAAGACGGACGTTCTTCCTTCCGTGTTTACAGAAGCTCCCTGCGGAGGACGAGGTGGAAGGAGATTTTTAATCCGCTGTGCGTCCACAGAGTTTAGACAGAGCAGCGTCTGGGAAATAAAGGAAAAACGTCTGGGTTTGTTTTCGCAGCGTTATCAGATGGTTTTATGGTTGACGCTCGCTGTAAGACAGACCGGGTCACGCTGTCATTAGGCATGTCGGACCTGCTGGGCCCGAGCCAACACTCACACAGCTGAATCCAAACTGTTTTGTCTCTGACAGTCTGGGCTCTTGTAAAATAGCAAGCTCATACTAATGGTTACTGGAAAATGGGCAGTTTAGAAAAAAAAGCAAATCCAAGGCCATAGAGGGAATTTCAAGTCCAAGCTCGTTAGGCCGGCTCTAACGAAACGCAATTAAGTCGAAGAAACGAGAGCCTCGTTATTGCTGTTATGGTATTAGCGAGATTAGTGCTTTGCCCATAAAAGTGCTGCTATGGAATAATAATGATCATTCGCTGTTTGTAATGCCAGAATTGTAAAATATAAAACAAGCAGTGCCATAACGTTCACCGCCAAAACAGAAATAGCCGGAGCATTACTGGAGCTGCAATATCACAGGAGAGGGAGCGATGATATTCAGTTTAACAGCACGACCTCCAGGGTGATGTTGCTTTTATACAGCAGCTCTATAAACAAAGCTGTTCATCAAGTAATGGTATTATGAGACAACCCATTAGGATTTTTCTCTTTTATTCGTCTCTAAAGAACACACACCCACTGAGGTGCAGACAGGAGGCTTTTGTAAAACTTCCACTTATATATAAAGAAAATTCAAGCCGCACACACTTCTCTTTTCTTTTAGTTTCGTGCTTTATTTATCCCGCAAAATGTTTTCAGCTAATTCCATTTCCTCTGTCTCTCCCTGACGAAGGCCATGCAGCTGAAAGCGCTCGGTGGATAAATAAAGTAAAGCACGAAACTAAAAGAAAAGAGAAGAGTGTGCGGTGGAAGTTTTATTCCCCTCTGCCAACAGAAACAGAAACGGCTCCCTCAGGTTTAGACGACCAAGTGTTGCCAAGCAACACAAAGTGTTTCTATTAGAACAGCTGCACAGCGGAGTGATACGTACAGTAAAACGGCCCAGTGCTGTTAGACTGTACATCAGCACTCATGGAATGTCTCCTGTCCAATCAAATTACTCCACCGGAACGAACCGTTGTATAATATAAATGATACACAGGGCCCATGTTTATTTCATATGTAACTTAGACTCAACATGGATATTAATTCCATGACTTTGTGGCCTGTTTGACCCAGCTGCCTTTTGATGTTTGAAAAAAATGTGTTTGTGATGAATAAATAACAGTAAAACTTTGTCCCTTTTTTTATTTTGCCTTTGCTTAGAAGTACAAGTTCTCTCAAAAGCAAAGTGTCTCCTTGTTAATTTAACAATGATCTGTTGAAAGACTGAAGTGGCTGCTGACTGTGTCAAGCCAGTGGTTGTTGATGCTGAACAGCAGGCATCAATGGACTAGTAGTAGAAAGTAGAAAGGGATGTTATGGTATCAGGTGTAGTTACCTGTTAAAACAGGATTATTGTTGGGGATTCAGAAAGATTAACTGAAGGTTTTGTTCCAAAGTGAGATCCATCTTTTGACAGAAGTGATGCCAAGCCTTACAAAGTTACATGAAAGTAAATCTCAGAAACACTTAAAGAGGAACTAAACCCAAATCTGTGAAAAGCCTGGCATCTAATGGTAATAACAAGCCTGCTACTGAAATGTCCATCTGCTATTGGCTGACCTTTAGATGTCAGGTTTTTACCAGAGTTTGGGTCAATTCATAAACAAACTCATTAATTCAACTAATTCAATTAGAATTTGAAAAAACCTACAGGAAACAGAATTGGGATTGAATTGGAATTTCAGGACATTTCATTTAATTCAATGAAATTCTGTGAAATTCCATGTTTTTTGTTGTTTTTTACCACATATCTGAGATTCCACGTAGTGTTATATATTATCAAAAATATGGGATATGCAGTGTTCACAAAATATTGCAATATATTTCATGAATATCGCAATATTTTTACCACCCAAGCCTAGTCCCGAGTAGGCATGGCTTCTTTTTAAGGAGTTGCGAGCCAAAAAGGTGGAGAACCACTGATCTAGAAAGCTTAGTAGAGTCTTATTCTGCTGTTGATCTCATCGTGAGTCTCTCTGTATGACATCATCGACTAAACACCTAAAATGAAACCGTACAGGACGGCTCGTCTGTGTCCAGCTCACCGTCAGGTCCTTCCTGATGGCGAAGTTCTCTGGTTTGATGTCGCAGAGGTGCAGCCGGTGGGTGAAGTCGTTGTCGAAGTGCCAGACCATGTCCAGGAAGCTGAGCGCGATGCGGTGCACCAGGTCCCTGGAGCTCCAGCGGGCCCGGGCCCCGGGGTCCGGCCCGCCGCCCGCCGCCCTCGGCCCGGGGACGGACACCTCGTCCAGGGAGAAGATGTTCTGGTCCCAGGCGTGTCCCGCCGACAGATACTCCACCGAGTAGAAGTGACCGCAGGAGCCCAGCACCTTGGCCACATGGGTGCTGAGGTCCTGCAGGACTCTGGAGGACAGAATTAAGGATGGGACAATAACCAGTATTACTATATATCGCTGTAAAAAAACAATAACAGTTATGACATCACCTCTAGTTTTTTATTTCCGTGATCACAGCGATAACCACAGACTCGTTGAGAGGCTGAATAACAAACTAAAACACACAGCACAGCCCAGGACTCTCTCATCATTATTGATGTTTTATTTTCCCCTCTAATAAATTGTTATATTCATGTTGCTGACTGAGTTAGTGGATGCAGGCCAGTAGAACTTTTTGAGACTCATTTGACTTATTTTAAATGCTGTGAAGTCATCTGAAGAGATTCGCTTATAAAATAGTTCAGTTTTTGGGGGCAGAATTATTTGTTTTTCAAATATTGCTTGATGAATTTCAGGTTGCAGTTTTTTTCCAAAATGGATATTTGGAAAGACTTTTAGAGGGGCAGTAAGTAAGGTTTTTACTGCCCCATGCCACAGAATAACCATATCTGCATGGGGGTTGAGTTCTTGTCAAAATTCACTTTCTGGTTCGTACTCTGCTTTGGAACAAAAACTCTCCACCTGCCGAAAAGCCGAAAAAAGCAAATGACAAATCAGTTTTATTCTTCCAGTATTCAGCATGGTGAGATATCAGCTTCTTCACTAGATGTTTCTGTTGGATCTCTGCTCTGATTGGCTGCTTACTGCTCTGTGTTGTGAAAATGTGACTTTACTGTTTGTGTCAATTACAGGCCACCGTAGATCAAGGGGACAGGAAGGGGGTTGATGGAGGAAAATCTCTCTCTCTGTCTCCCTCTCTCTTTCTCTCTGTCTCTCTCTCTCTGTCTTCCTCTTTCTTTCTTTCTCTCTCTCTTTCTCGGCCCGATCTGTCTCTCTCTCTTTCTCCCCCCCTCTCTTTATCTCTCTCTATCTTTCTCTCTCTCTCTTTCTCTCTCTCCCCAATCTGTCTCTCTCCTTCTCCCCTTCTCCCCCTCTCTCTCTCTCTTTCTCTGTCTCCCCCAATCTGTCTCTCTTTCTCCCTCCCTCTCTCTTTCTCTCTTTCTCACACACGCTTTCTATCACTCCCTCTCTCCTCTATCACTCCCTCTCTCCATCCTCCTTCTATAACCCCCCCCACACACACACATACACTCTCTCTTCCCAATCTCTCACTTTCTATCTCCCCTTCTCCTTCCCTTCCTTCCTCCCTCACTACTTCCCTCCTCTTTTCTCTTTATCAGTCGCCCTATTCTCTGACACAATACTCACACTCACACAGAGTTTTTTTTTATTTTCCAAACTCCATTTGTCATTGTGGCTCTGCAGGGCTCCAGATAAGCAGCAACAAAGGGTCACCTCGCCTCACCGGCTTTATTTTTGGCGGAGGTGTTTTTTGGCTGGAAGCCGGCGAGCGGCGTCCGGCCCTCTCTGCCCTCCTGACGGAAAACAAACTGACTCCTCTCTCCATCTCTGTTCCGCCTGCAGCCCTGTCTGACGTTCTCAAGGATGAGATGAGACTACTCGGTCATCCTTAAAGCTCTGCCAGGCAATTTCACACGTTGGCAAAACCTATTTGTCTTCTTCTTCTTCTTCTTCTTCTACGCGTCTGTCACCTTGCACTGAGGTTTACCAAAGCTTTACTCGACTTCGATGCCCAGAAATCCTGCAAAGTGACGCTCTCTTTTGGATTTCGCTCTTAGGGTTCGATTCCTCACTTTGTGTCAGTGACCACACCTGACACCAAAACCTTTATTTTAATTTGTATTTTAATTTGACCCGTCTGTCCCTCCCTCCCGTGTGTTTTTACCTGAGGAAGGTGTACTCCTCCTGCTGCAGCAGGGACCAGAGAGAGGCCAGCTCGGCTCTGGAGTAAGCCTTGTCTCTGTTCTTCAGCTTGTTGCCCCACAGTTTGGCCAGGGAGCTGTTCCCTCCTCCTCCTCCTCCTCCTCCTCCACCTCCTCCTCCACCTTCCTCCTCCTCATCTTCCTCGGCGAGCCCCAGCGAGTTTCGCACCTCGGATCAGATAAATAGACAGACTGTAAACCCAGGTACTCTCCAAAGTCCTAATCATGATTCCTATCGAGGTTTTATCACATTTTAGTAGTGATGGGACGATCTATCGAAAATTCAATATACCGTATCACAATACAAAAATGTGACAATCCGTATGTTGTGTCAGGAACATGAATGGTGATATCAGCTCCATGTTATTCTGCTGTCAGGAACATGAATGGTGATATGAGCTCCATGTTATTCTGCTGTAGTAATCACTGATGAGACTCTTGACCATCACAGTTTCACAAGCTCTCCATCCAAATTATATTATTGACACTTTGTAATGACATTTTTAAATTGTTGTTTACATTCTAGCAGCCAATGGCATCGCTAGAAAGATTTGAGTCTCAGAAATAAACAGAATTCTGCACAGTCAGACTTTGTTGTTACTGAACTTTTATTTATTACATCGTATCCTGGTTGTATTAAATCATGAATCTCAGATCACATATCATATCGTCCCATCCCTACAGCTAAGTATTTATCACAAGATATTCACTGGATTTGGTGATATAAAAGTTGGCGGATTTCTATACTGATACCTTCTGTCCTCATGTAGAGAACTTCTCACCAGACTCCATTACAAAGTCTGGCAATTTAACGTTTCTTTATTTATCAGCAAATGATACAAACATCGTATGACATCACTTAAAACCATTTACTTATCACAAACAGCCACTGGAAAATTCGGCATACATCTGATTCACCAAGCAGAACTTAATTTAAATAAAATCTCAACTTTTATAGCTGGTTCAGCAGCTTTTCCGCTAGACATCACTTACTTCCAGAGTGGCGTAGAAAACCACATCCAGGGGGGAGAGATCCTCTGTTGTGTCCTGGTGGGGGGAGAGATGGAAATTTATTATTATAAATAGTAAAAAATGAAATATTTACTTTGACTGGGTGCTAAGTCGACCTTCCCTGGACAAATAAATGTTTTAGAAAAAGATTGTAAATTGAACACAGCAGATGTGACAGCGATGTTAATGGAGTTTTAAATGGCTGCTTGTGCCCCGCTGTGCAGGGAGAGTCACAGTGTAAAGGGCTGATTCACCAGGCAGTTTGAATCAAGGTAGAAAAGGAATAAACAACAACAAACAAACAAGTGGAGAAAGGATGGAGAAGGAAGAGGAGAGGCTTTTAAACCAGAAAATATATTAAATTTTGAACTCACTTGCTGTCATTGAATACCAGAAAATCACCCACCATAACACATCGAGTGCTAAGTCAAAATGGTTGTGACTGACATAAAAAAAACAAAAAAAACTTAAAAAGTAACAAACAGAATATTACCAAAATTGACCACTTCCTTTTACTGCCCTGCAAAGGCAAACGATGGTAACTACTTGTTGTTTTAAAACTGACAGACAAGACTAAATACAACTCAGTCACACATTTCAGCATCAAACAGCTTATAAAACATTTTAAACATAAAAAACATTATGAAAAATATACAAATGAGATTACAAAACGTCATCGAAAATGTGAGATGTTGTTGCTTTTAAAGAAGAAATTCTAGTTTCAAACTGTTTTGCAGTCTGTTCTGTTTCCAAGATCTGAATGTACAGGAATATTTTATGTGTATTTAACACTCACCAGTCAGTAAATAAATGCAGTTATCACACACACTCTCACTCACACACACAGACATCCACACACACGCACACACAGTGGTGGAAGAAGTACTGAGATCTTTTACTTCAGTAAAAGTAGCAATACAACAATGTAAAGATACTCCATTACAAGTAAAAGTCCTGCATTCAAAATCTTACTTAAGTAAAAGTACATAAGTATTGGCAGCAAAATGTACTTAGAGTATCAAAGTAAACGTACTCATTATGCAAACTGTCCTCATTTAGAGAGTTATATCATAAATTATTGGAATATTAATACTGATTTATTGACATACATGTACATGTAAGCAGCATTTTAAAGTTGTCAACGTGAAGCTAATCTTAACAATTTAGCTATACTTTTGGGTAGTCTAATCTATAACAATGCTATTTTATAGTTATTTTATAAAGATGATCAAATGTTTTAAATATAAAATATTGATCTGAAAAGTAACTAGTAACTATAGCTGTGAAATAAATGTAATGTGGAGTAAAAAGTACAATATTTCCCTCTAAAATGTAGTGGAGTATAAGTACAAAGTAGCATAAAATGGAAATACTCAAGTAAAGTACAAGTACCTCAAAATTGTACTTAAGTGCAGTACTTGAGTAAATGTACTTAGTTACTTTCCACCACTGCGCGCACACACACACACACACACACACACACACACTGAGCATACTCACCTACCTATTAGTTAAAGGGAAAATGCATCCAAGAAAGATTTACATTATCCTAATAAGACTTCAATCAACAGGTACATTCTCTCAGGACATTTCCAAAGTGAGATGAATGGAAGGCTATGGCTAATTATGTTGACCCATAGGATTTTATTTTACTCTATTTGATGGTATTGCTAACAGTTCTGTGTTCCAGCAAATGGATTCATGACCCTGGAACATCAGTCTAGTGTTACTGTGTTCACAAAGTTGGTCTCCTATTGTCAATGGAGCAGCTCCAAAAAGTGACGTTTGATGATATCAGACTTCGGACTCATGATTCTCCTCTTTTTTTTGGAGGCCCATACAAAAATATAGAGATAAGATAGTCCAATAGTCCAAGATCACTGGGATAACATGAACTCTACCCTAAAATGGATTTTCATGTTAAGTCAAGTTGTTGCCCAAAATTAAGCTTTAGTTGAAATACATAACGGTCTTGTCATTATTATACATGCATTATTCATTTGTAATACCCTATTTACAGTGACACATAACTAGGAAAAGTGTTTTCCTGGAAACACACACAAGTTTCTTACTTACACTTTACATCACCTTCCTTATACCATATATACTGTATTGAGATAGAGTTGATCCTAACCCTGTGAAGAATTTTAAACAGTACTTTTACTTGTGGGAAATCAGTCTCAAAACTAAATGTCCACAAAGTACTTCAAACCAGAACTCCAGTCCAAACACATTTCACTGGGACCTGCTTTCCAAAATACCTTAGGGGCACAGGCAATATCCTGCTGCAGTTATTAAACTTTGACTAGAGGTGAAAATCAGTCCTGACTAATAAGGAATCATTACAGAGAGCGGTGGTAAGTGATAATGAGAAATAGAGAGGTGC